>NC_139040.1:5889940-6034247 GCF_964662115.1 Mustela nivalis
AAAACTTTTGGGATGCAGCAAAAGCAGTCATAAAAGCAAAGTATATAGCAATGGAGGCCTACCTCAAGAAGCAAGAAAAATCTCAAATATGCCATCTAAACTTACATCTAAAAGAGCTAGAGAATGAACATCAAATGAAGCCTTAATCAAGCAGAAGATGGGACAAAAATATTAGAGCAGAAATAAATGATACAGAAACAAACAAAAAAATCCATTTGAACAGATAAATGAAACTAGGAACTGGCTCTTTGAAAGAATTAATAGAATTGATAAATCCCTAGGTAGAATTATCAAAAAGAAAAGATAAAGGACCCAAATAAATAAAATCATGAATGAGAGAGGAGAGAGCACAACCAATACCACAGAAATACGAACAATTATGAGAGAATATTAATGAAAAGTAATATGCCAACAAATTAGGCAATATGGAAAAAATAGATACATTCCTAAAAACATATAAATTACCAAAAATGAAGCAGGAAGAAATAGAAAATTTGAGCAGACCCATAACCAGCAAAGAAATGGAAAGAGTAATCAAAAAATCTCCAAGAAACAAAAGTTCAGGGACAGATGGCTTCCCTGGGGAATTCTACCAAACATTTAATGAAGAGTTAATACATATTCTTCTCAAAGTGTTCCAAAAAATAGAAATGGAAGGAAAACTTCCAAATTCATTCAACAAGGCTAACATTACCTTGATTCCAAAACCAGACAATGACCCCACTAAAAAGGAGAATTACAGACCAATATCCCTGATGAACATGGATGCAAAAATTCTCAACAAAATACTAGCAAATTGAATCCAACAATACACTTAAAGAATCATTCACCATGATCAAGTGGGCTTTACTCCTGGACTACAAGTGTGGTTCAATATTTGCAAATCAATCAACGTGATACACCATATTAATAAGGATAGGATATGTGGGACGCCTGGGTGGCTCAGTGGGTTAAGCCACTGTCTTCGGCTCGGG
Source organism: Mustela nivalis (assembly GCF_964662115.1). Taxonomy (NCBI): domain Eukaryota; kingdom Metazoa; phylum Chordata; class Mammalia; order Carnivora; family Mustelidae; genus Mustela; species Mustela nivalis. The sequence continues at coordinate 5,890,915 of NC_139040.1, forward strand.
TCATGATCCCAGGGTCCTGGGATGGAGCCCCAAGTCGGGCTCTCTGCTCAGCAGGGAGCCTGCTTCCTCCTCTCTCTCTGCCTGCCTCTCTGCCTGCTTGCCATCTCTCTCTGTCAAATAAATAAATAAAATCTTTTAAAAAAATAATAAAAAATAAAAAAATAATAAGGATAGGATATGAATCATATAATCCTTTCTATAAATGCAGAAAAAAGCATTTGACAAAGGACAGCATCCATTCTTCATAAAAATCCCCAACAAAGTGGGATAGAGGGATAATACCTCAATATCAAAGTGGCCGTAAACAAAAGATCCATAGCTAATATCATTCTACACGGGGAAAAACTGAGAGCTTTTCCTCTGTGCTCAGGAACAAGACAGGATGTCCATTCCCACCATTGTTATTTTACATAGTAGGGGAAGTCCTAGCCACAGCGGTCAGACATCAAAAAGAAATAAAAGGCATCCAGATTGACAAAGAAGAAGTCAACCTTTCCCATTCACAGATGACATGATACTCTATGTAGAAAACCTAAAAGACTCCACCATAAATTCCTACAACTGATACCAGAATTCAGGAAAGTCCCAGGATGTAAAATCAATGTACAGAAATCTGTTGCATTTCTATATACCAATAATGAAACAGTGGAAAAAGAAATCAAGGAAATGATCCCATTTTCAGTTGCACCAAAACCTATCAGATACATAGGAATAAACCTAACCAATGGCTTAAAATATCTGTACTCTGAAAACTATAGAAAACATGAAAGAAACAGAAGAGGACACAAAGAAATGGAAAATCATTCCATCCTCATGGATTGGGAGAACAAATACTGTTAAAATATGTTTACTACCCAAAGCAATCTATATATTTAATGCAATCTCTATCAAAATACCAACAGGATTTTTCACAGAACTAGAATAACCCACTTTAAAATTTGTATTGAAACACAAAAGACCCAGAATAGCCAAAGCAATCCTGAAAAAGAAAGACAAAGCTGGAGGCATCACATTTCTGGGCATCAAGCTGTATGACAATGCTGTGGTCATCAAAACAGTGTGGCATTGGCACAAAAACAGATGCATAGATCAATGCAACAGAATAGAAAACCCAGAAATAGACCCATAACTATGTGTGCAACTAATCTTTGACAAAACAGGAAAGAATATCCATTGGTGGGGGACGGTCTCCTCAACAAATAGTGTTGGGAAAACTGGACAGCAACAAGCCAAAGAATGAAACAGGACCAATTTCTTATACCACACACAAAAATAAATTCAAAATGGATGAAAGACCCAATGTGAGACAGGAAAACATCAAAATCCTAGAGAAGAGCACAGATAACAGCCTCTTTAGTATAGGCTGTAGCAACTTATTACTAGCCATGTCTCTGGAGGCAAGGGAAACAAAAGCAAAAAGGAACTATTGGGATTTCATCAAGATGAAAATCTTCTTCACAGCAAAGGAAACAATCAACAAAACTGAAAGGCAACCTCTGGAGTGGGAGAAGATATTGGCAAATGACATATCAGATAAAGGGCTAGTATCCAAATTCTATAAAGATCTTATCAAACTCAATATCCAAAAAACAAATAACCCAGTTAGGAAATGGACAGAAAACATGAATAGATACTTTTTCAAAGAAGACATCTAGATGGCTAACAGACACATGAAAAGATGTTCAACATCACTGATCATCAGGGAAATGCAAATCAAAACCACAATGAGATATCACCTCACACTAGTGGAAATGGCTAAAGTTAACAACACAGGAAACAACATACATTGGTGAGGATGCAGAGGTAGGGGAACCTTCATATACTGTTGATGGTAATGTAGGCTGGTACAGCCACTCTGGAAAACAGTATGGAGATTCCTCAGGAAATTAAAAAGAGAACTATCTTATGATCCAGCAATTGCACTACTAGGTTCTCATTCAAAGGGGTACATAGTCTCTAATATTTATAGCAGCATTATCAACAATAGGCAAATTATGGAAAGAGACCAAATGTCCATCAACTGATGAATTGATAAAGAAGTGGTGTGTGTGTGTGTGTGTGTGTGTGTGTGTACATATGTACATACAATGGAATATTACTCAGCCATTAAAAGAACGAAATCTTGGCATTTGCAATGAAGTGGCTGGAACTAAAGAGTATTATGCTAAGTGAATTAAGTCAGTTAGAAAAGACAAATACCAGGTGATTTCACTCATATATGGAATTTAAGTGACAAAACATGAACATAGGGGAAGGAAAAAATAAAAAACAGTAAAACCAAGAAACAAACTCTTAGCTATAGAAAACAAACTGAAGGTTGCTGGAAGGGAGATGGAGAGATGGGTTAAATGGGTGAGGGGTATTAAGGAGGGCACTTGTTATGATGAACCATGGGTGTTACGTGTAAGTGATGAATCATTAAATTCTATACTTGAAACTAATTTTATACTATATGTTTAGTAGCTAGAATTTAGTTTTTAAAAATTTTTTACAGATATTGATATTTTTATTTTTTAAGTTTTTAGACTTAAATTCAATTTAGTTAACATACAGTCTATTATTAGTTTCAGGGGAAGAACTAACTAGAATTTAAATAAACACTTAAACATTAAAAAAATAGATATCATTTTTAGCAATTCACATATCCTCAGCATGTTAGGGCAGGCCCCCTCCTAACATTTTCAGACCCTTGAACAAGATTACAAATGGAGGTCCACATATCATTTTATCTAAATATTTAAAAGTTATAAATCATAGGACACGTGGGTGGCTCAGTCATTAAGTGTCTACCTTTGGCTCAGGTCATGATCCCAGAGTCCTGGGATCGAGTCCCACATCAGGCTCCCTGCTCAGTGGGAAGCCTGCTTCTCCCTCTCCCATTCCCCCTGCTTGTGTTCCCTCTCTCGCTATCTGTCAAATAAATAAATAAAATCTTTCTATAAAGTTATAAATCCCACTAATAGGCTATTAAATGCAATATTTTTTTCTTCCACCTTGACAAATGTACTTTCATAATCATCTTGAGGGCAGGATCCAATTTAGAATTCTCAAACTGCTTAGAGCTTTGTGCCCAAGGGCAATGGTGCACTTCTCTCCCCAACCCAGCTCAGGCCCCCTCGGGAGGGATCTCCTGCACTAGCGTGTGGATGCCTCAGGCCACATATTCAAGTTGCTTCTAAATGCCCACCCACTGGTAGCCCTCAAATCTAGGGTGCACATGCCTTGGTGTGGTCGGCCCCAGGAAGACGAACCACAAGAAGACACATGAGCAGGCCTTAGAAGCAGGCTGAAGTCATTTGGAGAGGGAATTTTTGGGTCCTGGGTGCCCAAACTAGTATGTGAAAGGACAGAGCATGGACTCCATGGAGGCGTACCCTTCTCCCCATGTGGGCTCTTGTCCCCTGGAGAAGGGTTGTAGCCCACAGAGGAAAGCCACAGCAGAATGTGTTACATAAACCAGGGTAGTGTCACAGGCCAGAGTTTTACTAGTGTTCACCACTGTTCCTAGGGCTTTCCCTCTCTGGGAAACATGGCTAGAGGACATTCCAGTTAAATAGAGTGCAATGCCCATACTAGGCAGAGGCCAGGGACATTTGGTGAATCACCTTCTGATGAAGAAACTAAATGAAATCAAGCAAGAATAGATGAAGAAGGGGTCTGCCAGGTGTAAGCCACTTGAGAGAGGGGTGGGCCCTCACCCCTGCTGGGACCTGTGGGTAGAAGAGGAGCCCACATTGTCCCTAAGGGCTCCTTCTATGAGGCAGAAACAATCCTGGATTTTAGCCAGAGAGACACAATGGAATGTATCCCAGGTCATGCTGTGCTGTCCTCCCAGAAGGGTGGGGCCTAGATGCTGTTGGAAAATGGAGAGAGTGCTAAAGAGAAAGCATTTGGCAGGGTGGCCCCCTCTCCAAGAAAGACAGGCCCGGTGTCTTGCAGACCATGGTGCTGCTTCCAAAGTGTGCTCACTAGTGGAGTGGGGGTGATTGTTTCTGCAGCCCTTATCCTGGCCTGAAGACAATGGTCCCACAACGAGGCCAGTCCCTTTTGCTCTCATTGCAGACTGGAAAAGTAACCTTCAGAAACTTGGGTTTCCCAGCTACCTCATTACCAGTGAGCCCTCACATGCCAATCACAGAGTACAGAGCTGTTTCTTTCACACAACACAAACCCTCGGTTTCTGCTTTACCAATTAATTTCATTGGCTTGAATCAGGTCCTCAAGAGGAGGACAGACTTTGAGTAAATGAAGTGCCCCAGTGAGCAAAGCCTGTTTTCTCTTACCTTCTGTCTGTTGTCCTTCCCTCCATCTCTCTCGCCCTCCCTACCCCCCCCTTTACTGGCTCCCTTTTTCTTTCTTCTCCCTGCTTCCTCTCAGTGTCTCTCACCCCTACCCTCCTCCCTCTGGTTCTTTCCCTGCTGGCTTTTTCTTCTCTCCTCTGCTCCTAGTCCCTCACCTTCTTCCTTCCTTCTTCCCTTTCCAATCCCCTTTGGAAACCATTGTGAAAGTTAGTTGATCATTTACATTTTCAGATGTTGCAGTCTATAGTTTATTAATATTTCACCAGAATCTAACTTTCCTTTCCACCAGAGAATTTAATGTAGTAAAACAAAAAAGAGAACAGGATTTTTCCAAAGGAGCAATAACTCAAAGCTTTAACCCTCCCACCCACCCTCCCCACACTCACACCATCCCAAGATTCAAGGGACATACTCACCGTGAGATCTTACACTTGAAATTCAGCTTATATCTTTGTTTTGTTTTGTTTTTTTTGTTTTTCCTCTCAGTTCTGAATGAGGCCTCATGGGGGAGCTGCTATCTCACTGTAGATAAGAGTATAATGTTGTTTCCAACAGGGATTGACCTTTACAGGTTGGAATGAAGCGTGACTTTGCTACAGAGAAAAAGGTTCTCTCGATTGTTATTTTCCTTCAGGTGTCTTTATTTCCTTCCCTACAAGAGCCCATAAACACGTTTTAATCAAGTTTAGAGCTCCATGTTGCCTGAACAAAATAAAATCTCAAAATAAAAAAAAAATAAGATGTTCGCTGTAGAAAGATTTTACTTGTTGAACGTTCAAATCAAAGGCAATTTCAAGCAGTTTTTTCTTCGATGGCGGGGGGTGGTTCACATGTAACGTCCTCAGAGAAAGAGTTCATTGTGTATTAATTTTGTTTTTATAGCTACATCATATATATAAATCTTAAAATATATCAAGGATAAAAAATGTAAATGAATTATATGGACATACCTTGCAAATTAATTTACAAACACAAATCTTGTCAGTTTTTTTTTAAGTGATGTTCAAGGGTAAAGTAAATGAAAGTGACTGTGGCAAACAATTTATTTAGTATTCAATCAATTGGAAATTCCTACAAATCCACACTTTGGTACAGCTCCAGGACATGAGGATTGATGTTCCTATCGATGACCCACAGGCACTGAAGATCCTTAGCATCTCCTGAATCACCAGAAAAGAAACAGTTTTGCCCAGCAGAGCTGTATTTCTAAGCATAGTTTTTTTCTGTGTGTATATTTTTAAAAATTTTGACCAGAACATTTGACAAGATTAAAGATTATTTAGATTGTGTTCCCCATTTTGCAGTACAGGAAACTGAAGTCCAGAAAGGGTAAGGGACTTCTCCAGAGTCACCTGGTTGCGGTCCTTTTCCAACTGTGTTCCATGGGATCCTAGTAAATCCTGGACATATTTTCAGGGCCATCATTGAGAGAGGGATACTGATTGGCCACCCCAGGGTCCAGTCTCCTGTTTTGACAGAGAATTCCTGTTTTTATCTGTGGGGTAGGTATAATATTTGGGGAATATTAAGCCAGTGTACTTACTTCCTTGCTAAGCTCTACTTCCTAGCTGTCCCAAGGTTTCTGAATCAAAAGCCATGCCTGGCCAACATAGGTCATGAGGTTTCTGTCATAATTTTTGTGGGTTGTTTCTTCTACCACTTAGGTTTAGTCATTTGCCTTATTGCCTCCAGAAAAAGGAGTTGGCTATGACCTAAGGGAAGACTCTACTGCAAAAGTAAAGAAGGGAAAAGTAAGTCCACCCCTTTACTTAAGTAGACATTAGGAAGAAAAGAAGGTTGATGTAGGGGAAGGTAGTGTGAAACACAGGAGACTTACCCCCCCTCTATAGGCTCAAGTCCTAGACTTGGGAGGCTATTACACAGGGAAAACTAAAAGCAAAGAGACTTCTTCCTCACTCCCTGTTTAGAGCCCCAGCAAGTGATGAAGGAAGGTGGCTAGATAGATGGATTTGGGTCTCCATGGCCTGCCCATGGTATGCAGCAGATCAAGAAATTTCTAGGTTTCATACACATGAGATGATCAACAGAAGCCTGGGGTCAGGCCAAGAAAATGTTTGTAGGTAGGGACTTTAAGGTTGTGACAAATGGGCTCCAAGGGTGAGTATATAACCTCAAAAAGCCAGATGGGACTGGTTACATCTTAGTCAACACCAGTTCAGGAATCAGAATAGTGCAGTCATTCCCCTGCAGAGGCCAAAAAAGAATGAGAAGAGCCAAGGGAGAGCTGAGGTACCACTTGTCTCCTTCCACTGCTGAGATGAAGTAAGCCATCTCTTCTCAACAGGAAGAGGATCAAAGGATCAAGGAAGCAATATGAGAGAATAAGCATTTATCTGAAAGTTACTGTCATCCCAAACAGACTGCTTAAACCACCACTGTTTCAGGAGTTGAAAAAAGCCCCAGGACTGGTAGGCCCTCACTGTTACTTCTTTCTTTGCTCCTTCCTGATTATGTTCAGGGTTTGATCACTCAGAGCTGTGAGGACACAGGAGGCAGTGTGATGAAGTGGAAAACCAAGAGAACTGAGGTGTTTTTGTTGTTATTGTTAAGTAAGCTCTACAGTCAACACAGGGCTTGAACTCATGACCCTGAGATCAAGAGTCATATACTCCACCAACAGAGCCAGCCAAGTGCTCCAGGAGAGCTGAGTTTAAGTACTGGCTCTGCAAGTTAAGTCCTGGTGACTCTGGGGAAGTGACATCACTTTTCTGGCTGCAAATTCTGTATCTGTGCAATTGGGATCACTAGTCCTATGAGATTCCTTTTAGCATTTGCATTCAACATTATAGAAATCCCACTGTTTCCTTTGGTGGACCCCAAGAGCCCCTTCTACTTTCCTCCTCTGGCAGGTAAGAATGAAGTTCAAGAGAGAGTCAGTATCATGGAGGAATTCAGTGGTGGGGTCACCAGAGCTCAGGGCTGGTCCCTAGTCTTACCAGTTCAGGACTTAGATGGGGTCAAAGAATGTGGAGGGTAGGGAGCTGTGGAGACTGACTCAATTAACCATGTTCACAAGAGATTGATGGAATTCTATTTTTTCAGTCACCTCAACTCTTGGACTCTAGAGGAAGCTTAAAAAAATACCTGCCTGCTTTCCCAGTCTCTTTAGAAGCTCTATGGATGTCATGGGGCCTTAAGCACTAATGGGAGGTTGGGTGTTGATGTCTCCTGCCTAACTCCAGAGTGTCACTCACATTTAAGAATTCAAAGATGTTTGTTCCAGGTGCTTTGACATCATGTGACACTCTGCCTGTAGGGAATGAGAGGAATGGAAGCCACAAATATTCACCCAGTGTCAACTGATTAGAAAAAGTAATGCAAGAGCCCAGGAGGACAACAGAGAGGAAATAGTAAGTAGGCTGGATCTGAGTCAAGATGGAGTTAAGTGTGGGGCCCAAAGCAGAAATCTGATTCTTGCTGAAGAGACCCAGCGGTACAGACCACAATGCAGCAGTGTAATTTAAACAGAAAAACAGCTGCATTCTCTGCCCTTTCAGAAACTATACACAAGGAAGCAAAGCTCCTATCAGGAGACGTCTTGTTGGGCATGGACTCAGAGTAGAGGCAACCTGCTGACCTCCATGGTCAGTGTCATTAGCTGTCACATCCTGATGATACTAGGACTGAGAGGAGAATTAGTTTTTCAGTGAGTAGAACCCCTGAGCTCAGGCAAAGCTGCGGACCTGGGACTCAGTCCAACTTTGGCTGGACTCCAAGCAAACCTTACCCATCTGTTGCCACATGGTTGCTTCAGGCAGTCCAGTTACCATGCAGTTGAGTCAATTACATCTTCCCATTAGTTACATTCTAGTTCCCAGGAAGTAGTCTGGGTTTTTGATGGATGCTCTAGAAGTCCCCAAAGCTGGAAGCAAGATGTATTATCTCCTTGTGTCTTATCTTCTCTATCACATGCTGATCTGTAATATCGTCAACCTCAAAGGGTGGGGCTTATTGCTCTGTGGCTCCCTGTTCATGAAACTGTTCCTACTGCCTCTTCTTCCTACCAGCAGCAGCTGGAACCAAACTCCCAGGTTCCTTTATTTACTGCATTCCAAAAATCATCTCTTGTCAGGGTGGTGGCATGTGTTTGAGGTAGAAAATCCTCCAGGGAATCCACTTTGCTCTGCTGGAAATGTAAGTCTAAGATCTTACACTTTCAGAAGTGGGCACTTCCTACATATCAGACCCGTTAACTATCTTGTCATTTCAGCCTCATGCCAGGCCTGCCATATTGAGAATTCTTCTCATTTTATAAATAGGAAACCAAGGTTCAGAGAGGTTAAGAGCCATCTAAGGCTACTGTCCACTGTTCACTGTTGAATAGTTCTATTCTGTCTGGGAGAGTTGTTTGCTTGGAGCTATTGATGGAGCTCTAAGCAGAACACAAATGGGGTGGAAAAGGAGGAAGGCAATATTTGCCCAGGCAGATCTGACTCCTTTATCCTGGTGGCCAGTCTCATTTCAGCTTTAAGGCTGTTCACTGGTAGGTGATTCGCTTCTACTAGAATGGGAACTAGAAGCCTAGTCACCCTGACTCTGAAGCCCAAATTTTCCATACCACCCCACACTGCTAGCTACACTCATTTTTAGGTCTAAGAATTCACTGCTTTTCTCTAGAGGCTTCAGTTTGTCCTTGTGAGGTTCCTTGCCAACTGGCAACTAGGTGACTAGGTCTTCACTTTGCTGCAGAGAAATCCACTCCTGGCATTGGCTTTTTGTCCTTTTCCACTTTATTTGGATCCCACTGAAAAGTCCATCGATAGGTCAGTGAAGATATTTATTCCAGATATAGGAGAACCAGTCATCAATGAAGAGCAGGGCAGCAGGTGCTTCCCCTTAGGAGTCATCCCTGTGATGTGGTCACAGCCTTCAAGGGGAATCCTGAGCAAACTTATCTTCAGCACTGGTCTGATTCTGCCACACGGCAACATTAATCTTTTGTCCTCCGAATCTCCATTTGTGAAGTTGAGGGTTTGGATGTTATTGAAACCTTTAATTTCCTCTTGAATCCCTCTGTCCCTTTATGTTGTTGAGGCACTATCCTTGTAAGCAGGATGGGGGAAGTCAGCTGGTTAAGGAGGTTGGAATGCAGAAAGAGTCTCCTGCACACCATTTAGCAGCCTTGTGTGGTCCAAGGAGTTTCTTGTGCTCAACTGCAGAGAGAAACTTCCTCCCTGATCATTTATACACAATAACCAGACTACAGACTAACTGAAACCTTTCCCAACTGCCCTGTGTTGGAATGTGGGAAATAGACATTCATTCTTGGTGCTAGGAAGAAAAAAAGAAAAAGGGTGAGTGAGTAGCTATCAGTTACCAATTCAGGCATAGTCAGAAGATGGGAACTCCCAGATCTACTCCTACAGAAGCATGAAATTGAATTGGGTGGCCCTTGGGAGTTTTGGTCACCTTGATACCTTCTCCCTAGCCAGCTCATAGATCTCAGTGGTATGTTCAAAGCAGAAGAGCCATGCAAGCCCTGTCACTAAGCTAGATGGGGACACTCAGAGTGCCTTGTCTATGCAAGGTGACTAAGAAGAAGAATCTACATTGAGAAGCAGCACACAAGTCTGTTTCTGACTTCTCCCTGTATGTGTGTATTTTCTTTAAAAATTAAAAACAAACATCTTTCATGGTAGCTACATGTAACCAACAAATTATAGAAATGCAAATCATGGTTCCTAAGGAAGTAATAAGACAGTGGCAACTAATGGAATGAAAGGAAGACAATGAGGTTCCAAACTTCCTTTTTTTCTGTTCCATTGAAAATTTCCCCCATTGAGCAGACCCTGGCAGGGCGTGTGGTGTATGTACCACTTATCTACTAGCTCCTTAAAGGGAAATGTTTTTGTTGGAGAGGGAGTTGCATTTATTCCTTTAAAATACAAAGCACAATGGCAACTGAAAACTTGATTTGCAATAGCCTTGTGTCTATGACTATTCAGATGAAAGTACCAGACAATAAAAATAGATAAGAAAATATGGGGAATGCTATATAACAGATTCGAACCCTAAAGTGTTATAAACCTCAACGTTTTGTGAGAATATCTCTTCAGTTTGAGTTGCACATTTCTTAAGTCAAGTTGAAGAACAAATTCAGCGACTTGGACATAGCCTCATATTGATCTGGCAAACAATTACGAACAATTTTCTCTATAATCTCATAATAACTCTTTGCCTTTACATATATCAGGCACAATGTAAACTTTCTACAGAAAACAGTCTGTGCAAATTCTAGAGATTGTGGGTAATAGCAACAGTTTAGTAATAGTAACAGCTATTTTGAAAATCAGTAAAATGATATTTAAAAAATCCCATCCTGTGCCTTCTTCAAAACCTGTAGTTGCTGTATATCAGGTTTACTGAATTCGTGTTGCAATTATATTGTTTCAGTGAAACAAGTCTGCACTGTTCTTCCTAGGCATTGATTTCTTTCTTGGTTAGAGCTCTGGTTGATGAACATACTTTTCAGGCTACAAAAGTATAGTTTCAGGTAAAGGTTTCCAGAGTATGAATGTGAACTATTGGGGAAGGGGATCCCTCTTTTGGTTGATGGGGCTTCCAATCTGGCATTCATGTCAGGCTCCTGGGAGACCAGATACATGCATAAGATATTCCAACTAAACATGGTTTCATTCTTAAGCCATGTTTTTTTCCCCTGAAACCCCACTTTCTTTTCTTTGATGAGTTGGGATGGGGCAACCTAGAGGGAAAACTCGTATTTTTCTTCTCTATCTTCTTTAGAGCCTGTGGGCAGTCTTAAGAATCTAGCTCCCTAGCCTCTGCTGTCTGGACCCTGACTTGTTTTCTTAGCTCTCTGATGCCAAAGATACTTCTATTGACTTCCAAAACTCAAAAAAAAAAAAAAAGAAAGAAAGAAAGAAAGAAAGAAAGAAAGAAAGAAAGAAAGAAAGAAAGAAAGAAGGAAAGAAAGAAAGGAAGGAAGGAAGGAAGGAAAGGGAAAAATGACCCTTCACAACTTCCTTTCAACTTTTAATAATTCCTTGCTTTAATCTTCCCTAGAAAAGTTCCATCTAATCACAGCACTGTGACATCCTCCACTAGGGGTGAGGTGAGAACATGACAGAGCCCTTCCCTCTACCCAAGGTAGTTCTACCTGCTACTTTGCTCCAAGCTTTATCTTTCTCTAGTTGAAGGTCCTTGATGGCTATCATGGTTCCCACTCCCAAAAGAAGCCAGAATGGGATATGGGATTCGCCTAGGGTTCTTCTATTTTTTAAAATTTAAATTCTACTCAATTGACATACAGTTCAATGTTGGTTTCAGGAGTAGAGTTCAGTGGCTCATCATTTACATATAACACCCAGTATGCATCATAACAAGTGCCTTCCTTAATGTCCATCACCCTTCTATCCCATCCCGAACCAATTCCCTCCACCAATTTTCAGTTTGTTTTCTGTAGTTAAAAGTATCTTGGGCACCTGGGTGGTTCAGTGGGTTAAGCCTCTGCCTTCGGCTCAGGTCATGATCTTAGGGTCCTGGGATCAAGGCCGGCATCGGGTTCTTGCTCAGTGGGAAGCCTGCTTCCCCCTCTCTCTCTGCCTGTTTCTCTGTCTACTTGTGACCTCTCTCTCTGTCAAATAAATAAAATCTTTCTTAAAAAATGTCTCTCGTGATTTTTTCCCCCTTTCTCTCTCTCTCTTTTTCTCCCTTTCCCAAATGTTCATGTGTTTTGTTTCTTAAAATCCACATATGAGTGCAATCATATGATATTTGCCTTTCTCTGATTGACATAGCATAATAACTCTAACTCCATCCATGTTGTTGCAAATGACAAGGTTTCATTCTTTTTGATAGATATCTTTTTGATATCTATTTATCTATCTATCTATCTATCTATCTATAACTTCTTTATCCACTCATCAGTTGATGCCATTAGGGCTATTGTGGACAATGCTGCTATAAACATCAGGGTACATGTAATCCTTCAAATGTGTATTTTTTAATCTTTTGGGTAAACACCTTGTAGCATAATTATAAAATCATAGGGTAGTTGTATTTTTTAGATTTTTTAGGAACCTCCATACTGTTTTCGAGAGTAGCTGCACCAGTTTGCATTCCCAGCAATAGTGTAGGAGTGTTCCCCTTTCTCCCCATTCTCACCAATACCTATTATCTCCTGTGCTGTTAATTTTAGCCATTCTGACTAGTATGGGGTGCTATCTCATTGTGGTTTTAATTCATGTTTCCCTAATGAGTGATGTTGAGCACCTTCTCCTTCTCATGTCCCTGTTAGCCATCTGGATGTCTTCTTTGGAAAAAGTATCTATTCATATCTATTCGTATCTTCTGCCCATTTCTTAAATGGACTATTAGTTACTTGAGTGTTAAGTTTGATAAAGTCTTTAAAGATTTTGGATACTAGCCCTTTATCTGATATGTCATTTTGCTAATATCTTCTCCCATTCTGTAGGTTTCCTCTTAGTTTTGTTGGTTGTTTTCTTCACTGTGCAGAAGCTTTTTATCTTGATGAGGTCCCAATAGTTTATTTTTCTTTTGTTTCCTTACCCCCAGCGGCATGTCTAGAAAGAAATTGCTATGGCCAAGTTCAAAAAGATTGCTGCCTGTGTTTTCCTCTAGAATTTTGATGGTTTCCTGTCTCATATTTAGGTCTTTCGTTCATTTTGAATTTACTTTTGTATATGGTGTAAGAAAATGGTCCCGTTTCATTCTTCTGTGTGCTGCTGTCTAGTTTTCCCAACAGCATTTGTTGAGGAGACTTTCTTTTTTCCATTGGGTGTTCTTTCTTGCTCTGTCAAAGATTAGTTTCCCATATTGTTGTGGGTCCATTTCTGGGTTTTTTATTTCTGTTACATTGATCTATGTGTCTGTTTTTGTGCACTAAGTGCTCTTCTAATCATTCCTGGTAATTGTTTTACCATCCTCTGCATAGAGTTTTTGAACCCCCAGAGAGGAAATTGCCAAACTTGTGGATTTTTTTTTTAAGTAGGCTCCATGCCAAGTGTAGAGCCCATTGTGGAGCTTGAACTCATGACTGTGAGATCATGACCTGAGCTGAGACCAAGAGTCAGATGCTTAACCAATTGAGCCATCCTGGTGCCCCCCAAGTCTGTGGATCTCAATGTGACTGTTGATTCTTATCCTGTCTCTGGGAAATGAAGAGCAGCTTCTCATGTATTTCTTGAAGGGACTGAAGTAAAACCTTGAAAAATCTCATCTTTTAATTAGTTTTCCCATAATTCTGCTCAGCATTGGATAATAGGGAGTGCTACTTAAAGCATTCAATAATGATAAATACTCCAGAGATAAAAATGGAAAAACCCAGCTGAGAAACTGCCTTAATTCAGAAAAAATATGTCTGTATTATGTCTACTGCTTTCAAGAGGTTGAAATAAAACTAATACTATTGGCTCTATATATCAGTTCCACTCATGATGGCCAAGGCCTGCCCAAGATCCACAGTAAAGTTTGCCTATGAAAGCACATCACTATGTATGAAATTTCCTCATCATTGTAGCATGGTGTGCAGTTAAGACTTGGACGGAAGACAAAGCTGGAGGCAGGTCAACAGAATGTCATTGCTAGGAATAGTATTGGTGGGTCTTATCCTTTACAGTTATTAAGATATAGCATCAGGGTTTGGGGGTGCTTTTTACCAAATAACCTATGAAATGCAGCTTATTTTAATGTATAGATACTTGATAAAGGTTTCATGGATTTCCTACCCCAATTTCTAGTCAAGGCCATTCTAGTCATCTTCCCTGAAGGTTATGCTTAGAGAGTTAATTGTAAAAATTGGATCAGAGGAACTCCAGGTAGCAGTGCTGTCTTGCTTCTAGAACAATCCTGCATTCTCTCCCAAAGTTTGCTCATAATAGTTTCGGCTTTAGGCCCCATATCTAAGTTCTTTCAATCTTCTTCTTCTCCCCCCACCCCAAGAAAGAGAGTCTTGCTGATCTCCTGGGTTTTATATAGTTTGAATCAATTTGACAGGCACCATACTTTCCTTGCCATTTACCTTAGTTCAACTTAAGGAGCTCCTGGATGGCTCAGTTGGTTAAGCATCTGCTTCTCAGCTCAGGCTATGATCTCAGGGTCCTGGGATTGAGTCCCACATCAGGCTCCCTACTCACTGGGCAGTCTACTTCTCCCTCTCCATTTCCCCCAGCATGTGCTCTCACTTTGTCTCTCTAATAAATAAAAATAAAATCTTTAAATTAGTTCAGTTTAAGAGAACTGGGTCCACTCTACTGCTTGTTATGCAGACCTAAAAACAGTCACTGAAATGCTTAAAATAAGAATCTTTTTTGTGTTCTATGGAATTGTCCTAAGGAATGTGTCATTCCTTGGGGTAGAAGTGATTATTAGAGTCAAACTAATACTTGATAGTGATATTTAACTTTTCATCGGGAATGAGATATTAAGAGCTGTGGTAGTTCTTTCTAATTTGATAAAGAGATAAACATTCAGAGAATTCGGTGTTGAGTACACTTTGTGAACTTGACCACTTGAAGACTTCTAGTGTGTGCCAAATATGGGTGCAATGGTTGTTTGTTCTCCAAATAAATATAGTGATCTGGAAATAATTTTGAATTAGTGTGTCTTGAATGGATCTTTTGTTCAGTGAGTAGCTTCTGGAAGTCCTGTGGAAGTAAGTCTGCTGTAGTTTACAAGTAATAATTATGAAAACTTATCAGGTAAAATTATACCCGGAAATATATAAAGAATATGTCATTGCTTTTCATTTTTATAATTCACAATCACATTTGCATATTTTCTTTACATTTGTGATATTTCTAGAATAAGTAATAATATGTGTAAAAGAAAACACACTGGAAACATAAGTAGGTAGAAAAAAAGGAATTCACAACACAAAGAAGATTGTACAGTCATCACGGTTCACCTGAAGGCAAAATGTCTCCCTTTTGCCCATTACCTTACGTAAGCTCAGTATCAACATTGGGGAACTTATTGCTGGGTATGGCATTTATTTCCATGATGTATGGGCTAAATTATCAGGTGAAATATTCTGGACTTATTGGCAATGCTGACTTTGTGTTTTAATGTGAGTGCCCTCTAGAGTCCTGGCTTGTGAACTTCACAAATGATGTGTCTTTAGTGTGCTTTGATTTCTGGTCAGAGAAAAAGGCTTGAGGTTTAGAAAGTATGTTCAGAGAACTACAGTATACCTATAGCTTGTTTGGAAAATAAGGTTTATGTTGGTAAATAATGGGCTGTATATTAATGGTGGGCCTTTGATGTCAAACTTCTGGAAAGTGAATTTATTCAATCTAGACTAGGGGTAAGCAAACTGTGGCCCTTGGGCCTATCTAGTTGACTACCTGTCTTTATAAATAGAAATATATTAGAACCCTGTGAGGTTCATTTGTTTATGAATTGTCTGTGGTTGTTTTCATGCTACAACAGCATAGCTGAGTAGTTGCGACAGAGGGCATATGGCCCACAAGGCCAAAAATATTTGCTATCTGGCTCTTCAGAGAAAAAAATTGCTGATACTTAGGCAAGTCAAGGGGGAATGGAAACCGTTGGAACAGAGGAATGGCAAGATCAAAGTGATAATCCATGATAATTCTAAAAGTTACAGGTAGGGTATTTGAGACTGAAAGATTACTTTGGAGGCTTTTGGAGTATAGTTTAGATCTTAAAAGCTAAGGTGGTGGCAGGAAGAATAGAATGGAGGAGACAGATGTGAGAAACAGTGAACAGGGAGAATCAACTCTTCTTGACAGCAGAAACAATGTAAGAGGTAAAAGAAGTAGAATCAGATGATTGGACTTTGCTTTCTGAGCCACTAGATGATGTTAGTATTATGAAATGAGATAGATAACATGGCGAGACAACGGGATTTCACAGGCAAATGAAAGGTGAGTGTGGTTTTGGACATGCTGAATTTGATGTCAGTATGACATCCAGGTATTAATGTCCAGTAGGTAGCTCAAAAAGGAGATGAGGAATTCTTTCACCTGCGTGCAAGGAATTTGTGAAGCCAAGGACAAACTGGATGTGCTGAGAAGAGAATGTTACTGAATGGCCACATGGGCAGTTAGAGAAAAAGAGGAAACAGTGTAAATACAGTGGCCCAGGAGATTAAAGGACAAGTGAAACTAGAAAGTGTTTCTGAATGTAAGAGATTCAAGAAAGAGGGCATTGTCAGCAGTGTCAGAGCGCAGAAACAGAAAGGTCTGGGAAGTTGAGGAATAGGAAAACAACCATGTTTTGCATTTAGAAGTTCAGTGGTAGACTTTGAGAGCCATTCTGAGGAAGAAGGTAGGACCAGAAGCCAGGCTTCCAGAGGATAAAAAATAAGTGCTTGTAGAAAGACGAAGTGTTCTTTTGAGAAATGTGGGCCAAAAAGGAAGGGGGAGATCGGAGAGTGTTTGAGAGGTTAAAATATTTCACCTCCCTAGAGCCACCCCTTGATCTGATTACCTTCTCCACACTGTTGTACCCTGGGAGAGGAGGTGGGGCTGGCAGGAGGAGAGTGGAAAGGCAGTAGGGCCTAATGTATGCTTATCGGAGATCTTGTAGGTAAAAATCCTGCCCTGTGTGGGAGGTTTCAAGTGGATGCTCTCTTCCTCATTCCCTTGCACTCAGAGATTCTGGATTCTCTGGCCAAGCTCAAGTGGGGAGGTTGCTTTGAATGCCAACAAGGCACATTTAGAGCATGACTGTAGACCTGTGAAGCTTCATACATATACCCATACTGAGGCAGAAGCTTCAACTTCCTACCATACCTAATGAGGTTTTTTCTACACAGATCAAGTGCAGAAGGCACTAGAAAATGAACTTGTACAAAAGAGCATCAGTCCCTATAATCATCTGTCTCTTTCCCAAGTGACTCCTGCATTTTGGGAATCCAGAGCCTAGCTCAGTTTGCAATTGGAAGGTATTGTTAGGGGTTGCACGTGTATATTGTACCTACTGGAACGAATGGATTTTCTTGCCTGTTTTGCTCAAAAGCCAACTGGGTCAGTTTGCATTACACTGGTCACTCGAGATGAGCAAGGTATCAATCGGGCCATAGAAAAGCAGACAGCACAAACTGTCATTATGCAGCATAAATTAAAGTTGCAGAAGTTCTGAGGAAATGAGCACATGGGAAGCATAAGACAGCTAAATTTATATCCCAAACTCAGATATTTTCCTGGCTTTAAAATAGGAATGTCTGAAGAATGTCTGAATATGTCTTCAGAGAGTCAAACCAGGACTGATGGGGAGGGAGTTTGAGGAAAGCAGAATTTCAGCTCAACATATGGAAGAGCTTTTAGACTCCTAGGACACAGGATTCCAGGAATTGTTGTTTAAGCCTACAACTGCAAGTCTAGTGGCTCCATTCCTTTTGGTGTGTGTGTGGAGAGCATGCACCAAGAGAGTACTGTCCCAGGAGTAGAGCTTTATTAACCATGCAGGATGATCTACCCTTCTTTAGGCCTCTTTCCCTATTTTTGACATGAAGATGGACTAATGACCCCAGAGGGCCTTTTAGACTTATTCCTAAATTCAGTGTTCTTGGTAGGACACAGAGGTACAGTGCCTTTATTATTATTGTTTTTTTTTTTTCTTTTTTGGTTGGGGAGGAATCTGATATTTCAATAATTTTTCTTTTGAAGCAGAGCCTTCATGAGGCAGATCTTGTAATCTTGTCTTTTTCCATTAACGTTTCAAAAAAACTCAGGGATCTGAGATCCTATAGTTTAATTAAAACTTCTTTTTACATCTGTGAAAAACAAAGATTGACTTCAACTGTCAGATGGTTAAGAGCACAGACTCGGGAGGAGAACTGGGGTAGAATCCCGACTCTGATTCCCAATAGCTGTGTAACCTTGAGCAACCTGCCTCCTCTTCATGAGCCTCAGTTTACTTGTCTGAAAAATGGGGATGATAATAAGTAATAGTAAAAAAATAATAGCAAAAATGGGGATGATAATATCTTAGAGTGTTGTTAGAAGAATCAGACAGGACTGTAACATTTGTAGGAGGGCCATGGAGTGTGGGTTAAGACCCTACAACTACCTTTGTTCACAGGGAGGACATTTCCTAAAGGATCCAAAATCTCACAGGAAGTATAGTGGACACACAAAGAAGGAAAGTAGCAAATTTGGCTTTCCAAAACTTCCAGAGTCCCAGCGCAGCTGCTGGGGGAACTGCCTCATTCAAGATGAAGTTCAGTCAGATTTCTGAAGCTTCATTTTTGTGCTACTCCACAATCCTTTTATTTTTGTCTGGTGTGACCTTGTTAAGCTTATTAAGTTTTATGGTTTTTTCCCCCTAGATTCCTTTGGATTTTTTTATTATAGACTATCACGTCATTTGCTAGTAGGGATAATTTTAAGTTTTTTCATCCTTTAATATCTGCATGAATATAATTTTCTTTCCTTATTGCACTGGCTAGAACTTTCAGCATAATGCTGAGTCAGAGTCCTTTTGTATCTGGGAGTCACATCACCATTCCTAAAGAACTGACTCAAACAGCCTACACACTCAATTTGTCCATCTCAAGGAAGGTTTGGAGACATCTGGTCTTTCCTGGTCCTCAGGCCAAAACCAAGTAACACCTTTTCAAACCTGGCTCAAAACACAGAATCAACTCTCCTAGGTTCCTGAGAAATTTCTCTGCCTCTGGCTCTCTTGGCCTTCAGGGAAACCCATTGCACCATAGGCAAATGTGTGGGAACCACTTATCAGAAAGCCCAGCAACAATAAGAATCACAACAATAAATGTTGGTTACTCTTATTATTATTACTAGATCAGGGCTTCTAAGACTTTTGTGTGAGAGCTAATCACCAGGGGATCTTGTTAAAATGCACTCTGGGGAGTATTTTGCTTTTCCAACAAGCTCCCAGGTTGATACGAAGACTGTTTGCCTGAAGACCAGACCTAGAGTAGAGAGATGTAGAGGATATCTTCTTATTCAGTTGGTTTAGCACCCTCCTTCTTAGGGGAAAGTACTTCTCACTTGGTGACTATGATTCAGAAGTCTGACAGGACCCACACTCCTAGCTTTCACTGGCCCACATCACCTGAGCTAGTTAAGCAAGAGACAGGGACCTATTTCTTATTGGCCTATTTATGCCAAAGACCTACTTGGAGAAGTGTTTATCTAATTTTTGTTAGCTCAGCCACTTTATTTTGCACAGGGAGACTGAGTTAAAAAACATGAAGAAGACAAGCTTTGGTGGCCAGACCTCACTGACTAGGACATTTTATTTTAATTTTTTATTTTTTTTAAAGATTTTATTTATTTATCAGAGAGAGAGAGGGGGGGGGAGAGAGCGAGCACAGGCAGACAGAATGGCAGGCAGAGTCAGAGGGAGAAGCAGGCTCCCTGCTGAGCAAGGAGCCCAATGTGGGACTCGATCCCAGGACGCTGGGATCATGACCTGAGCCGAAGGCAGCTGCTTAACCCACTGAGCCACCCAGGCGTCCCTGACTAGGACATTTTAAACTGAGATATGGTTGGTATGATTTGTTTACTCCATTATTATGGTAAAGTAAACATAAATATAATTTTAAGAAGCGTCTCATGAACCATTACTGAAACCAGAACAAGACAATAAACAAGCTACTGTAAATTTTCCAAGGTTACCCTTGGATCCATACCACTGTGCACTGCACAAATCTACAGCATCTCATGAGGGAAGTATTATTTCTGGCCTACTTGCCACCTTTAAGCTCCACCATCTTCTCTAGGACACAAACTAACCATTCTGTGTGAGGATAGTTTCAGACCACTCTCCTAGGCTTAGTTCCGAACAGCTTCTCAAACCCACTGGACTTTATCCTGCTTCTATCTTCTTGGGCTGTTGACATTACAGTTCGCTTTTCCATTTCCTCCTTGGTTTTGCTCTTGGGATTGTGAGTTGAAATGCCCTATAAAGCAGGCATTCAAGGGCAGTAGGGGTAATGAGGAGATACACTGAAGGTCTGAGTGTCAGGGAGCTTTGTTGTGTGGTAGGGCTCAGCCCTGAGCACCCATTTTCCAGGTGAGACTTACAGAGGTAGGCTTCCAAAAAGTAAATAAAAGGGGAGAGGGGAGCAGTAGTTAAGCAATTTTTCTTCATATGACCTTGAGAATAATTGCAGGCATGTATTTGCTTCACTGTTTTATGCTGGCTGGACATTAAGTTCTGAATAGGAGTTAAAAAGAACACACTGTGTTGGGGTGCCTGGGTGGCTCAGTTGTTGAAGTGTCTGATTTCATTCAGGTCTTGATCCCCTAGTGGGGATCCCCACTAAGTGGGGAATCTGCTTCTCCTTCTCCCTCTGCCCCTGTCCCAGCTCATGATCTCTCTCACATAATTTTTTTTTAAAGAGCACACTGTGAGTGTGGAGATCTGAGCTTGAGTCCCAACCCATGTATCTAGCTTAAGAACCTTGACTGTGCTATTTTCTTTTCTCTGGGTCCCATTCCTCCATCTCTAAAATGAGGCAAAGTGGTTGTGGACTCTTTTACTGTGGGCTTGTTCAGCAATGATAGTCTAGGATTTCATGTGATACCCAGCCACGGAGACTAAATCCAGTCAGCTCAGTACTTAAACTGCTAATCTGTTTTTTCTTTTTATCACATTTCCTTAGGTGACTTGACTTTTAAATGAGTAAGGGTGCTTGGGTTTACCCCAGGTCTATTAGCTTTGCTAATCTGCCAGAGCACCCACTAGGCAATAGACTGATTGATTTTTCTTTCTGAACTTTTGTGAAGAATTTTTTTTTTTTGAAGAATGTTTTTAAAGGCAAGTGCTCTGTTGCTCTCTGTATCATCATTTACCAACTACTTTCTTGTTGAAACTTGTTAAATTCAAAAACTATTTCTGCAGCCATTTAATTTCTTTCATTAATTCAAATATTGATTTTGCTTTTCCTAGAGACATGAAATAGATGACATGTGTTTTGATCTGAGAGATTTAGAATGCTTTACATTTTCTCAATTAGAGCCCTCTATATTAATTAAAAAGTACTTATACTAAGTTGGGTAGGGTGGATTTATGGAGCTAAACTCCCTTTCTCCCTCCCTCCTTCCTTCCAAGTATAGAGAACAGACATATTGAGCACCGACTATATGAATCAGTCCTCGTGTTAGATGCTTTCACATGCATTTAATCATCATAAAATATTTTTAGGTAAGAGTTATCACTATTTTACAGATGATAAGACTGAGGATAACGGAAGTTAAGTGATTCATTCAAGGTTCCATGACTAGTGCTTCTGCTCCATACATGCCTGCTCTCTCTGGTGTGCCAAACCCTAATCCGTTTCTCCACCCCAAAACTATTTCACTGGATTCCCTAATCCAATCTATTAAATAGAAACAATGTCTGCTATTTGCATTGTAATTTATAAGAACATATTATTTTTCTCTCTAGCTTTCTGTAGAAATCTGGGCAGTGCAGATGAGCACAGTGAAGAGAGTAAAAAAAAAAAATATGGTTCTATCATGCAGAAATAACCTCTGCTAATATTATAGTGAACATCTTTCTAATATAAAACACGTTCACATATATCATTTGTGCTTCTCAGAAAACCCATACAACTTCATCTCCATTAAATAGCAGCAGAAGCGAAAGCTCAGATGGATAAAGAGCTTGCCCAAAGTATATAGCTGGAATGTGGTTGAACCCAGAATCACCCCTAAGGTTGACATTAGTCCAGGGCTGATTTTACCGCATAAACCAACTGATGTTAAGGGAGAGGAAAGGAAAGATTTTCAAGAATCACTTATCCTCATTATTTGAGCAGATGTCAATATTTGGTAAAATGCAAATTATGTCAGAGCCCAACTTGTGATCATTTGCCAGGCACTCAAATAAAGCCAGTCCTTTTTTGCAGTTCTAGAAGGAAATCACAAGATGGCCTCTGAAAAAGGTACTTCATTAGTGGTTTCCAGTGGGCAGAAGTGACTCTAATGCCTTGTTTGTTCTATCGTCTTTGGCCCTGCCTCAGCTGGCCTCCCACTTGGAAGATGTCTGGCCTCTCAGGAGTTTTGCAAACCCACTGTTGATCTGAATTCAAACTGTGGTTTCCTCTAGGCATATATAAATACTCATTTGAATACTTAAGAGTGGCAGGTAATTGAAGGTACCACTACAGTCTTGTGGCTATAAATAGAAGTCCTTTACAAAAGGGTATTTTGGGGTCAGAGACTACCCTTAAGTATGCCTCAACCCTGATAACCATCAGAGTGGGAGGCTTCTCCTGCTGTTTTATAAGCCCATGCATCTCCTTCACCTCGCTAAATTCGACCTTTGGGAAAAGTGTCTGCGGGCAGGTGCTCTCTGAATTAAGCCCAAGTAGAATCCAGGATTTAGATCCCTGGCTACTTTTAAAGATCTTTTTAATAAAAAGTAATGCAAGATGTTTGTGTTTATTTTGAAAAATTCAAAATGATGGTAAGGCATAGAAAATTATAAGAAAGCCCCTTTTCATTCTACCCTCCTCTCCAATCTAACTCCCTAAGAGTAACCCCTGCTGACAGTTTGATGTGTATACTTCAAAACTTTTATCAGTGCACAAACTAAGTATAAATATACATATAGTGTGTATATATATACATATATATAAAATTTTTATTGACATGTATGAAGAAAAGTTTATAATTATTAAGTATATTGCCCTTTTTTTAGATCAGTATACACCTATGTAACCACTACCTAGATCAAGATAGAAATCATTGGTATAGTTAAGAGGGAAAAATGGAAATATGATAGTAGCATACATGTAGCTTTGTGGTTTTGTTTTATCACTTTTTTGTCAGTACATATAGAACTACCAACTCAGTGAACACAAAATTCCATACTATGGATATAACACTATTCATTTAAATATTCACCTATTAGTAAACACTTAGATCATCTGCCCAGATTTTGCTCTTACTCTTTTGGTGGCTATCCTTATGCATACATTTTTGTGCACATGGTTCCAGACTTTTGTATAAAAGTATTTGAAGCAGTGAATGAAATAATTCCTAACATATGCATAGTGTTCTCTGGGTTCCAAGAATGGCCACAGTTATTATCTTTTTGGCTGCTATTAACAATTAGGCAGTTCTGACTATTTATATTCCCTTTATGGAGTCAGAGACTAAAGTTGGAGAAGTTACAAGACTTTGACACCTATTAAGTCACATGGTGCTTGGTGGAGGCAGGAACAGAAGCTAAGCACAGATGTGTGACCCCAGATTCCATGACCCTTTCCATTATTTCTCAAGTACCTTCCCATAGAGCTCTCCATTTATGTCTGGACCCAGTCCCCATATTGTGTTACCAAGTCATCGCTGATCAGAAGAGTTTATTCAGTCCAGCAAAGAGAATAAAAGAGTGGACTATGGTGCCAGGCTAACTGGGTTTGAATCTGAGTTCCACTGACAATTAGCAAGATGATACAGGACCAGTTCTAAGCTGCAATTTCCTTTAACTATAAAATGGAATGAAATACGGCACCTCTTTACAAGGTTATAGTCAGACTTTCAAAGGAGAAAATGGGTGTAAATAATTGAGCTACGTTCCTGGCCCATTAGAAGAATATAATAGGATATTTTCAATAAAAATTTTATTTGAGATATAATTCACATACCACAGAATTCACCTTTTTAAAGTATATAATTCAGTGTTTTTTAGTATATTCACAGAACTCTGCAACCATCACCATGATAAATTGAGAATATTTTCATCATCTCAAATAGAAGCCCTGTATCTGCTAGCTGTCACCTTCCAATTTCCCTCAACAAACCTAGCCCTAGATAACCACTAATCTACTTTCAGTCTCTATGAATTTGCCTCTTCTGGCTATTTCATATAAATGGAATCACACTCTATTTGTCCATTTGTGTAGGGCTTATTTCCCTTAGCATAATGTTTTCAAGGTTTATCCATGTTATGGTATGTATTAGGACTTCATTCGTTTTTTATTGCAGAATCAGATTTCTTTATATGGGTATACTCCCTTTGTTTATCCATTCATCAGTATATGGACAAATGGGTTGTTTCTACTTTTCAGCTATCATGAATAATGCTATGAACTTTCATGTGCAAGTTTTTGTTTGAATACCTGTTTTCAATTTTTTATATATATACACACACTCACACACACACACCTAGGGGTATATATACAGCATTACTCCATATACCCCATGATTCATATACCTCATTAAAAGAATTTGAATAAATTCCACCAGGACTAGAATTGCTAGGTCATCTGGTAACTCTGTTAAATCTTTTGAGGAACTATATTCCAAAGGGGCTGCAATCATTTTATAATCCCACCAACAATGTATGAAGATTCTAGTTCTTCTATTTTTTTTTTTTAGAGAGGGAGAGAGCACGCAAGCATGAGCCAGTGGGGAGGGGCAGAGGGAGAGGGAGAGAGAGAATTTTAAGCAGACTCTATGCTCAGTGTAGAGCCTGACTTGGAGCTTGATCTCATGACCCTGAGATTGTGACCTGAGCTGAAATCAAGAGTTGGATGCTTAACTGACTGAGTCACTCAGGTGCCTCTAGTACCTCTAGATTCTTATAAATATTTGTTGTTTTCTCGTATTTGAAATTGTAGCCATCCTGTTGGGTATGAAGTGGTATCACTCTGTGGTTTTGATATGCATTTCTTTAGTGACTAATGATATTGAGCATCTTTTCACATATTTTCAATATGATTCTATTCAAAAGATATTACTAATTCCTACCTTGAGCAGCTCATCCTTATCCTTTTATATGGCTTAGAATTCCCCAATTAGACCAAGAACTTTTTGAGAACAAAGACCATGGCATGCATTGCACTGACTCCAAACTCTTGCACAGTGATGGCCACTTCAAAATACCTAATATAAATATTGAATACATAAGTGAATAAATCATCAGTGGATATGGGAATTCATTGGTGAAGTCAAAAGCAAACATTTCTTTTTTTTTTTAAAGATCTAACTTTATTAAATATCTCATGAATTGAGCAGTAATATGTCTAGCAAGTAGAGGGGGTTCTGAGAAGATGTACAAAATGGAAAGTTTTTGTAGCAGGAGGGTGAGGCAAGAAATTGTCAACAAAAGGAAATGATTGTTTCAGGCAAGTTGGGGTTTTCTTAGAGAGAAAGGCAAGGGGACTTGTCATGCAGATTATCACATTTTTCTTTAGGGACTAGAGCCCAAGTGACAGACTCATTGGTACCCACCAGAAGATTCCTGACTAACCTGTTAAGAGTACATTTTTGGGGGGAGATTGAAACTTCAATGAGATTATGTATTAAGCCCTGGCTTGGGAACTTGGTCTAAGTGACACCATGTTAGGCCTGTAGTTTTATCCTCCCCCCACCTTTTGATCAGAGTTAGCTTAACTGAAAGATGTTATCAAAATATGAGACATTAGAGTCACTCTGAGCTACTGCTCTGACATTTCCACAGCTTTGTAGGCAAGCATTCCTTAAGCATACTCGTGTGTGTCTCTTGTTTGTGGTTGCGCTTTAGTAGCAGGCCAATTAACTCTAAAGTGATTTGTCATGACCCCAGTCATCATTCTGGTCTATGTGACAATTTTAGCTCTGACTAGGTTCTGCCAATACCTAGATCCAGGTTAAGCACGGGTACTATATTCAAGCTCATGGGAAGAGATAAAAACCAATCCTACCCCTGGCAGGAAGTCAATGTGCCCCCTTCTGGAAATTCCATGAGACTTGGGTAACTCCTGACAATTAGGGACAGTGTGTGCCTGGTGTACTGAAACCTTTCTGCTGTCTTTTAGGTGTTAGTGGATCTAAGAGAGTATTTTGTGTTTAAAGTGCTTTCAGTTCTGCCAGGAATAAGCATATTCAGTCTTGGATGAATTAGAGCAATTCTGACAATTTTCATCTACATTTACTGTGAAAAGTGTATATATACTTAATATACACCCTTACTGTTCCTTTAGAATATGGAGTGAGACAGCACTGATTTATTTGCAACTTTGACTGTTTTGAGTATTTTATTCCAAAGGTATAACTTATGCTGAAAATTGGAAACAGATTTGATTTACTAAACAGATTTCTGCTTTGCTTAAGACAACTTTTCCTCATGTATTTCCCTACTATTATATGCTCTCACAAATTAAACATATTAGAAAGGTGGGGTAGACACATGGGAAGAGCTTGAGCCTTAATACTAAGCAGACCTCTGGTTCACATCGATTTTGGTCACTTGCTAAATATGTGATCTGGGGGGATGTGGTAGGTAGAATAAATCCCCTCAGTGGTGCCCATGTCCTGACCTCCAGAAGCCATGCATATGCTATCTTGCATGGCAGCATTGACTTTGCAGATGTGATTAAGGTTATGGACCTTGAGATGGGGAGTGTCCTGGGTTATACAGGTAGGCACCATCTAATTACATGAGCCCTTAAAAGCTGGAAACTTGTTTTAGGACAGAATGCTCCGTATATATCTATGAAGTCCATGTGGTTCAGTGTGTCATTGAAAGCCCTTGTTTCCTTGTTGAACTTATGTTTGGATGATCTGTCCATTGTTGTGAGTGGGGTGTTGAAGTCCTCTACTATTACTCTTTTATTTTCAATGTGTTTCTTTAATTTGGTTATTAATTGGTTGATATAATTGGCTGCTCTCAAGTTAGGAGCATAAATATTTATAATTGTTAGATCTTCTTTTTGGAAAGACCCTTTAAGTATGATATAGTGTCTCTCTTTGGTTTAAAATTTAATTTGTCTGATATGAGGACAGCTACCTCAGCTTTCTTTTGAGATCCATTAGCATGATGAATGGTTTTCCACCCCTTCAATTTTCATCTGGAGGTGTCTTTAGATCTAAAATGAGCCTCTTACTTTTGGTCTCAGGAAAGAAACTGAGGGCTTCTGGATTGGAGGGGGATGGAAGGGATGAGGTGGTGGGGTGATAGACATTGGGGAGGGTATGTGCTGTGGTGAACTCTGTGAATTGTGTAAGACTGATGAATCACACACCTGTATTCCTGAAACAAATAACACATTATTTGTTAATAAAAAGTAAATAAAAGGGGCACCTGGGTGGCTCAGGGGGTTAAAGCCTCTGCCTTCGGCTCAGGTCATGATCCCAGGGTCCTGGGATCGAGCCCTGCATCAGGCTCAGCAGGGAGCCTGCTTCCCCCTCTCTCTCTGCCTGCCTCTCTGCCTATTTGTGATTTCTCTCTCTGTCAAATAAATAAATAAAATCTTTTTTTAAAAAAGTAAATAAAAATAAAATAAAATGAGTATCTTATAGATAGCATATGGATGAGTCTTGCTTTTTTGTCCAAGCTGATACCTTGTATCTTTTGACTGGAGAATTTAGCCTATTTACATTCAGAGGAACTATTGAAAGATATGAATTGGCTGAGATATCCATCAACAGATGAATGGATGAAGAAGTGTATGTGTGGGACGCCTGGGTGGCTCAGTTGGTTAAGCAGCTGCCTTTGGCTCAGGTCATGATCCCAGCGTCCTGGGATCGAGTCCCACATCGGGCTCCTTGCTCCGCAGGGAGCCTGCTTCTCCCTCTGACTCTGCCTTCCACTCTGCCTGTGCTCGTTCTCGCTCGCTCTCTCTCTGACAAATAAATAAATAAAATCTTAAAAAAAAAAAGAAGTGTATGTGTGTGTACTGGAATATCACTCAGCCATCAGAAAGGTTGAATACTTCACATCTACATCAATGTGGATGGAACAATGTGGATGGTATGACACTAAGTAAAATGAGTCAGTCAGAGAAAGACAATTATCATGTGGTTTCACTCATATGTGGAATTTAAGAAACAGCTCAGAGGATCATAGAGGGAGGGAGGGAAAACAGAATGGGAAGTCATCAAGGAGGAATCAAAACTATGAGAGACTCTTAACTCTAAACAAACTGAGGGTTGCTGGAGGGGAGGTGGGTAGAGGGATGGCATAATTAGGTGATGGACATTAAGGAGGGCATGTGCTGTGATAAGCACTGGGTGTGATATGCAACTGATGAATTACTGAACGCTATGTCTGAAACTAATAATGTACTATAAGTTGGCTAATTGAATTTAAAAAAAACCTGAAAACTTTTTCCAGCTGAAGTCAGAGAGATGCATGGAGATGGGAGGCAGAAGACACTAGGCAGAAGGGGAAGTCTGAGAGATTCAAATTGTGAGAGGTACTGGACTCCCCTTTGCTGGTTTGAGGATAGAAGAGCAATGAGATGAGGAATGCAGGGGCCTTAATGAGCTGAGTGAGACTCATGGCTCACAGCCAGCATGGAAATAGGAATCTCAGACTTACAACAACAAGAAATTGAATCCTGTGAACAAGCTGAAGGAGCTTGGAAGCCAATTCTTTCCTAGAATTCCCTGTAAAGAGCACAGCCCTGCCCACACCTTGACTTCAATCAGTTCAGCCATGCCATCACTGGATTCTGATCCACAGAACTGTGAGAAAATAAATGGTTATTGTTCTAAGCTGTTAAGTCTGTGGTAATTTCTTATAGTAGCAGTAGAAAGCTTATACAGTAATTTACTGTATAAATTGGGAATAATACCATCTACCTTGAAGGGCTGTAAAGATTAGAAATTAAATATGTAAATTGCCTGGCATCTAATAGCTAATAAGTGATTGCTTCATATATGGAACGATCAGAATGAGAAATAGGGGAGAAGGGATGTTAATAGAAAGAAGAAGGATCTTTGTTCATATGTGAAGCTACTTTTCATAAGGTCAACATTAGCTGACTTGTATTACACTGATTGGCCACTGGTTGGTAACAGTTTGAGAACATTTGCTTACCTGCTTCTACTGCTGAGTAATAAAACCAAAACAAAACAAAAAACATGTTCCAGTGATAAGTGATGTAAGAAAGTACTGTGAGGCAGTAAATATTTAAATGAACTTTAATAAATCACTGTAGATATTATACTGGTTAACTGTACCCTTTTCCCACTATTGCTGAAACAAGTCAGCTCTGATTTCCTATTTTTGCTGTGAGGATAGTGGTAGGAGGAGGAGAAAAAGTCCATTCATACAAAGCTCTACTGACATGACTTTCTTCATCTAGGATATCCAAGGAACAGAGGAGGACTCCAAGGAATGAATAATACTAGAGACATGGTAAATCTCTAGTCCTGGGGGCAACAGTGAAAGATCTTATGCCTCTCTGTGATACAGGGACATAAAATTTTCCTGAGTAGATCCTGGGAATTGAGAAAAAAATTATTGCAATATACTTGCCTCCCATGTCCCCTCATCTGCCCTCCCACCTTGTCTTTAGACATAGTCTTAGCATCCCTTGTGTATTAGTCAGCTCTGTTGCAGTAACAAACAACCACAAGCTCTTGGTGACTTATAGCAGTGATTTCTTTCTTGCTCATGGTACATACTGGTGAGTCTGGTCCGCTTTTGGCTGTGAGGTGGCTTCATTCATTTTCTCATTCTAGGACCTAGGCTGAAGGAACAGTCCCTGTTTGGTATGTGTTAGATTAATGGTTTAGGGGAAAAAGAATCATAGTCATACAATGCAATTTAGCTTAAGACTTCTGCTCAGCTGTGACAGATGTCATGTCCATTCACATCCTATTGGCCACGTACAATATCAGTGGACTGAGAAAGTAACCCTTTACCCCATGCATGTGAGACATTGCAAGTCACATGGCACTATGGGTGTAGGTATATAATCCTTTTTAAGGGAATAGAAGGGCAAATCCTCTACCATACCTTATCGTCTGTCTTCCTGAACCAAGACTTCCTACCTTACTTCCTGCCTCAGTTCCATTAGACTTACTTTAACCACTGTTTCTCAAAGTGTAGTTCCCAGAGTTTCCAGCCTGTCCACAAAACATCTTGTCCTGGTGGTTTAGAGTTTCTTTCCTTAGATAGGATATACTTTATTCCTACTGCCATGCAGAGAGGAACGCAAATTGTTTCAAGGGTATGGGGACTTATTGAGGAATAACAGTAAAAATCTTTATCTTTTACTTTTGGGTGGGGCAAGCTTGGTTGGACAGATCCCTGCATGGCTGTAGAGAGCTCAGGTGGCACTGACCCTGCTTCTTCTGGATGCTGGTCAGCCTCACAGAGACTACTTCACCTAGATGCTTTGCACTCAAAGCTATTTTGACTCAAATTGAAAGAGTATCAAAGAAGCCTTGGTTTTTGCTTTGCATTAGAAAGTGCTTTGTGGTGGAAAGAATCTTGTGACAAGGAGCCCGTTTGTATTTGAATGAAAAGAGACAGGTTCCTGTCACCAAATGGGCACTTGGGAAAGGAGCAGGAAAATTCTTTATGGCAGTAGTTTCTAAGGCAAATCAAAACTGAATTCTGACATTCACCACAACTGGTCATAACCACACACACACACACACACACACACACACACACACACAGAGAGAGAGAGAGAGAGAGAGAGAGAGAAAGAGAGCTTTCTGATTAAAGATCAAGAACCTAGAGTGATCCCTGTTTGGTCAACCCTGTACTGGATCTATACATGAAGGTTCTTTCTTGATCCATGAAAATGAGACTTAAATCCCATTCAAAGACCTGTGGACTCCCCAGAAGGTGACTTTTCACTCCCATGTTAGCATAACCGTCATGAGCCTCTTCTTTCTATTACTTAAATCAGTTTCCTGATTTTTATGCCTCAGAGAATTCCTTGGGAAATTTCTTCACTGGTATGTCAACTACAAAAACTGTCTTTTTTCCCCTCTTAAAAAAAAATCTCTGGGAAAGGGTCTTTTTTAAATTCTTTGCAGTATAGTTTCCTATAAGAAAAATTTTCTTTATTAAATCTTTTATCCCATGGCACCTGGGTGGGTCAGTCAGTTAAGCATCTGCCTTCAGGTCAGGTCATGAGAGTTATGTTGTCAAATGGGATTAAAAAAACCACACAACTCAATATTGTCACTCTCTGCTAGGTACACTACTTACTACTTGTTGAACATAGTATAAACATAGTAAAATTACCATTTTAAAGATTTAGGGTGGGATGAGGGTGGGGAGAGTAATGTTTTCCTGTAATTCAGGTATTCTATGATTTTGTTATCTAGTCTAGGCTCATGTTTTAATCTGTTCCTATAAGTTGACTCTCCTATAAGCATATATCCTTTTGATCATTTATATTACCCTTTTCTGTAGCAAAGCCAAGTATAGTACACCTGTTTTAGGGTGTGGTCTGAGCACTGGCCCTAGTGTGCCAGGTGGGAGAACATAAATGAAAGGGCCTCTGAGGAAAGGGTTCTACCTTCTAGAAAAGTAAGGCATCCAGAACAGTCATGGATCCCAGACTGCATCTCTCTGTGGTTTCTGGATAAGTGCACTTTGTGTTTTCTTTTTTATTTTGTTTATAGATTTTAATGACCCTGAACCCTCACCCATACACATGCTCAAGCAGTCAGATATTTCTCTCACGGACACTTTTCTCTGGGACTTGTAGTTCCCAATGGTCCCAGGTCCAAAGGGTTAATCCTTGTTTGTTGCTGAAGATTAAATACATTGTGAAAAAAGATGTTCTAATTGCTGTTGCTGTTCTGCACTGAAGGTCTGGGATCTCTACAGAAACTAAGGCCTGATTCCCACCGCTGGTGCTGCTGTTGCCTCTGCTGCCTAATTGGAATTTGGAATAATAGATAGCATATTCCTCCTCCTGGTGTTATGATCATTTCTGGATATTCTACATCTTAATTGGTATGGGCCTCAACACTTAAAACTTGTGATAATCCTTCTCAGACCCACCCCTCCACACACACCCCAGTTGTTTTCCTAAATGTAAAACCATAACACTAATACAGTTAAGCCAGCAAAAGCTGATAGATACAACAACTACCACTCCAACTAGAACTAGCTTGACTTCTTTCTTTTTAAGATTTTACTTATTTATTTGATACAGAGAAAGAAAGCACAATCAGGGAGAGCAGGAGAGGGAGAAGTAGGCTCCCTGTTGAGCAGGGAACCTGATGTGGGACTTGATCCCAGGACTCTGGGACCACAACCTGAGCTGAAGGCAGATGCCTAACTGACTGAGCCACCCAGGTGCCCTAGCTTGAATTCTAAAATTGCATTTGAGTCACTAGTCCAGACTTTTCTCTCTCCCCCAGGAATTCTTTTTGTCTTTTACCTATTGACCTTATTAGGGGCCATCCCACCCATCAGACTAGCTTTACTACTATATTTTTGAACTGCAATGTGGTGGGAAGGGGGAAATTCTACTCATTCTGCCATAATGATCCTTGGTTCCTAAATAAACTTATAGGCACAAATCGATATGCATGGGAATAATAAGAAAAACACTATCTATAATCACTCAATATCAGTATTGAAAAAAACCATTGTCAATTTTTCCTCCTACACTTCATGACAGTATCCAGTTACATCCTTATTTAAGAAGAGTGGTAGAGTACTGATTTACATAATTTAAAGGGGGATATTATAAGATTTTTTTCTTACAGAATTCTTACAGAATGAAGAAAATCTGTTTTTTATTTTTATTTTTATTTATTTGAGAGAGAGAGAGAGAGACTGAGAGAGAGCATGAGGGGGAGGTATGAAGGGAAAGGGAGAACACTCCTCACTGAGCAGGGACTCCCGACACAGGGCTTGGTCCTAGGACCTTGGGATCATGACCTAAGCCAAAGGCAGATGCTTAATGTACTGAGGCACTAAGGCGCCCCAAGAAAATTTGTTTTAAAGGTGAATGGCTCTCTAACTCTTGAAAAATAAAAATAACCTCTATGAATTATTTTAAGTGTTTATTTAAATTTCAGTGAGTTAACATACAGTGTAATTAATTTCAGGTGTATAATATAGTGATTCCACACTTCTGTATAACACCTGGTGCTTATCACAAGTGTACTTCTTAATACCCATCACCTGTTTCACCCATCCCCTGTCCCTACTCCCCTCTGGTAACTATAAGTGTGTTCTCTGTAGTTTAGAGTCTTTTTCTTGGTTTGCCTCAATCTCTCTTTTTTGTTCCTTATCAATTTGTCAATTGGACACATAGGCTATTTCCATAATTTGGCTACTATATATAATGCTGCTATAAATATCAGAGTGCATGTATCACTTTGAACTGGTTCTTTTGTATTCTTTGGGTAATTAAATACCCGCTAATGTGATTCCTGGGTTGCAGGGTAGCTCTATTTTTAATTTTTTGAGGAACCTCCATGCTGTTTTCCACATTGGCTGCACCAGTTTCCATAGCCACTAGCAGTGAAAGAGGATTCCTATTTCGCCACATCCTCACCAAGATCTGTTGTTTCTTGTGTTGCTGATTTAGTCATTCTGACAGATGTGAAGTGATATCTCATTGTAGTTTTCCTTGACGATGCGTGATAATGAGCATCTTTTCATGTATCTGTTGGCCATCTGTGTGTCTATTTTGGAAAAAAATGTCTATTCATGTTTTCTGCCCTTTTTTATTTTTTTATTAAAAAAAATTTTTTTAAAGATTTTATTTATTTATTTGATAAACAGAGATCACAAGCAGTCAGAGAGGCAGGCAGAGAGAGGAAGGGAAGCAGGCTCCCTGCTGAACAGAGAGCCCGATGTGGGGCTCAATCCCAGGAGATCATGACCTGAGCCGAAGGCAGAGGTTTTAATCCACTGAGCCACCCAGGCACCCCTTCTGCTCTTTAAAAAAAATTGTTAATTTGTGAGGGAGAGAGAGAGAGAGAAGGAGGAGGAGGAGAGGCAGAAGGAGAGTGAGAGAGAAACCCAAGCCGACTCTATGCTCAGCATAGAGCCTGACATGGGGCTTGATCTCATGACCCTGAGATCACAACTGGAGCCGAAACCAAGAGTCAGATGCTTAATTAACTGCACCATCCAGGCACCCCTTCTGCCCATTTTTTGGTGCGTTATTTGTTTTTTGGTGTTGAGTTTTATGAGTTCTTTATGTATTTTAGATACTAACCCTTAATCAAAAATGTCACTTGAAAGTACCCTCATTCTGTAGGTTGCCTTTTAGTTTTGCTGATGGTTTCCTTTTCTGTGAAGAAACTTTTTATCTTTATGAAGTCCCAATAGTTCATTTTTGCTTTTGTTTTCCTTGCTTCAGGAGAGTTATTTAGAAAGAAGTTGTTATGGTCAAGGTTGAAGAGGTTACTGCCTGTGTTCTCTTCTAGGATTTTTATTGTTTCAGGTATCACTTTTAGGTCTTTCATCTATTTCAAATTCATTTTTGTGTATGGTGTAAGAAAGTGGTCCAGTTTCATTCTTTGGCATGTTGCTGCCCAGTTTTCCCAGCACCATTTGTTGAAGAAGAGTGTCTTTTCCCAATGGATATTCTTTCCTGCTTTGTCAAATATTAATTGACCATGTAATTGTAGGTTCATTTCTGGGGTTTCTATTCTGTTCCAATCATCTATGTGTCTATTTTTGTGCTAGCACCATACTGCTTTGATTGCTACAGCTTTGTAATATAACCTGAAGTGGAGACTTGTGATGCCTCCAGCTTTGTTTTTTTTTTCAAGATTGCCTTGACTATTTGGGCATCTTTTGTGGATCTATACAAATTTTAGGATTGTTCTAGTTCTCTGGAAAGTGTTGTTGGTATTTTGATAGGGATTACATTAAGCCTGTAGACGTCTTTGGATAGTATGGACTTTAAAAAAATATATGCCTGTATGTATGCATGCATTTATATATTTATTTGTTTGTTTATTTTTGACAAAGTACAACATCCAGTCATGATAAATACCCTCAGCACAGAAGGTATAGAGAAAACACTTCAACATAATAAAGGCCATATGTGAAAAACCCACAGTTAACATCATACTAAATGGTGAAAACCTGAGAGCTTTTCCACTAAGATCAAGAATAAGACAATGATGTCTACTCTTACCACTTCTATTTAACATAGTACTGGAAGTCCTCGCCACAGCAATCAGACAAGGGGAAGGAATAAAATGCATCCACATCTATAAAGAAGAACTAAAACTTCCAGTTTTTGTAGATGACATGATATCATATACAGAAAACCCTGAAGAGTCTACCAAAAAACTACTAGAACCAATAGATAAATTAAGTAAAGTTGCAGGATATAAAATTAATATACAGAAATCTATTGTATTTATATATACAAATAATGAAGTACCAGAAAGATAAATTAAGAAAATAATCCCATTTACAGTTGTACCAAATATAATAAAATACCTAGGAATAAACTTAACCAAGGGGTAAAAGACCTGTGGTCTCAAAATTATAAAACATCTATGAAAGAAATTGAAGATGGGGCATAAGGAGTGTCTGGGTGGCTCAGAGGGTTAGCCTCTGCCTTCAGCTCAGGTCATGGTCCCAGGATCCTGGGATCAAGTCCCACATCAGGCTCTGTGCTCAATGGGAGCCTGCTTCTTCCTCTCCCTCTGCCTGCCATTTCCTCTGTGTGTGTTCTCTCTCTCTCTCTGTCAAATAAATAAAATATTAAGAAACTATGGGGCAAAAGGGGGAGAGAATATTTATTTGAAGAAATAGTAGCTGAAAACTACCTTAATCTGGGGAAGGAAGCAGACATCCAAATCCAGGATGCACAGAGAACTCCCATCAAAATCAATGAAGGCAGTCCAACACCAAGATATATTGCAATTAAACTTGCAGAAGGTAGTGATAAAAAAAAAAATCGTAAAAGCATCAAGAAAAAAGTCCTTTACTTACAAGGAAAAACCCATAAGGCTAGCTGGAGATTCCTCACCAGAAACTTGGCAAGCTAGAAGGCAGTGGCATGATATTCAAAGTGCTGAATGGGAAACATCTACAGCCAAGAATACTCTATCCAGCAAAGTTATCATTCAATATAGAAGGTAAGATAGTTTCCCAGACAAACAGAAAGTAAAGGAGTTCATGACCACTAAACCAGCCCCACAAGAAATATTAAAGTGTACTAGACAGCTACGTACGAAAGAATGAAACTAGACCACTTTCTTACACCACACATAAAAATAAACTCAAAATGAATTCAAGACCTAAATGTGAGACCTGAAACCATAAAACTTCTAGAAGAATATAGGCAGTGATTTCTCTGACATTAGTCGTAGATACATTTTTCTTGATATGTTTCTTCAGACAAGGGAAACAAAATCAAAATTAAATTATTAGGACTACCCCACAGTAAATAGCTTTGTACAGCAAAGGAAATCTTCAACAAAGCAAAATGGCAACCTACTGAATGGGAAAAATATTTGCAAATGATATGCCTGATAAGGGGTTAATATTCAAAATATATAAAGATATTATACAATTCAACACCAAAATGCCCCCAAACTTTCTGATTAAAACATGGGCAGGGGACCTTCATTTTTATGAAGAAGACATACAGATGGCTAACAGACACATGAAATGATATCACTTTACACCTGTGAGAATGGCTAAAATCAAAAAGACAAGAAATAAGAAATGTTAGTAAGAGGGGCATCTGGGTGGCTCAGTGGGTTAAGCCTCTGCCTTTGGCTCAGGTCGTGCTCCCAGGGTCCTGGGATCGAGCCCTGCATCAGGGGCTCTCTGCTCAGCAGGGAGCCTGCTTCCTCCCTCTCTCTGTCCTGCCTCTCTGCCTACTTGTGATCTCTGTCTGTCTAATAAATAAAATCTTTTTTTTTTTTTTAAAAAAGAAGTGTTAGTGAGGATGTGGAGAAAAAGAAACGCTTGTGCACTGTTGGTGGGAATACAAACTAGAGCAGCTACTCTGGAAAACAGTATGGAGTTTCGTGAAAAAATTAAAAAGCATTCCCATATGATTGTGTAATTCTACTGCTGGGTATTTGGCCCTTTAAAAACCCAAGTCTGATCATATCATTCTTCTAACTCAGAGCCCTCCAGTAGCTCACTGTGCACTCAGAGTAAAACCTAAAGTCCTTAAAATGGCTTATAAGGCCTTAAGTAATCTAATCTCTCATCACTTCTTGGGTCTTATTCCTTCCTGCTCCCCCAGTTACTCTCCTCCAGCCACACCTTGTGCTGTTCTTCAGATACACCTGCCTTGCATTAGCGGTTCTACTCTCCTACTATTTCTCTTTGTAACTAGTTTACTTACCTCATTCAAATCTTAGTTCAAATGTCACCTTGTCAGTGGGGGTTTCTCAGACCATCCTTTTTTATAATGCAGCTGCAGCTGGCCCCCAGTCTGGCATTCCTCACCCTCATTGTATTCTCTGTTTTTTCATAGTATTTATTTCTTTTTAATATATCATTCATTTGTTTTTATGCATTGCCTGCTTCTCTCCACTAGAATGTAAGCTCTTTTAGTGCAGGGGTCATTGTCTATTTTGTCCACCATGGTACCATGTTTAGAATGGTGCCCCTCACATAGTTGGTATTCAACCAGTACTTATTGAGTGAATGAATGAAACAGTGGCCTGTATTCCTGAGAATGAAGTCTGTGATACATTAATGCAGGGAGAATTAGGCCTTACACAAGAGTAATAATATTAATAGGTATTATTGGATATCATTATTGAACATTTGATATGTGCCAAGAACCTTGCTGAGCAAGAGTTGTCTACTCCCAGTTCGATGGGGGTTTTTCCTTTGGGGATTGGTGGTAACGACAATATTTCTATTAAGACATAAATAAGGTCTTCTTTATATATAGACAATATTTTAGCTACTACACATGTAACTGAGCATTCTAGTCAATTTAATACTTTGTAGGACAAATTTATGCTTGAATTTGATTCTGTATCCATAGTTTTTCATCAGGTGCACAGTAGGTATTCAGTAATTGTTGGTTAATAGAAGCAGTTGGCTGAATGAATGAAAAGAAAAGTGTCCTGATTTATGTTCTCACATACCTTCTCTTCCAGTCACACTGCATTATTTGCCTTTTTTCCTGTATCATTTATCCTTACACCCTTAACACCTAGCATTTCGCCTGTCACAAAGTAAGTACTCACAGTACTTTGGATGGGCAGGTGAATGAATAATGAGGCACTAATGTACTGGAAATGTTCATTAAATTCAGTCAAATCATTGCTTTGTCAACTTCATTTGACCAAGTTAAGTTGGTCGTAAGTTAATCCCAACTACACTGTTGAAGGATTCATGCTGTATCCTTCACTGATTTTGGCCTCCACGTTTTCATCTATGAAGAGAGAGAATGTAACTTTCCTGAGTTTAACTTGCTTATAGTCTCAGCATTTTCACTCTTTTTAAATATTTCAACAACTCCCTAACTCCAGTTTTTCTATTCATTCATTGTTATGGGTGCAAACTGTATTGCCTCCTTGAGAGGGTTGCCAGCATATTAAAAATAATAATATAATACTTCCATGGAAGAACCTTTTAATATTAAAATAAAATGTGTAGGTATTGACAGAACAATTAGATTAATTCACCTCTTACGGCTAGCTTGTTGGGAGCTGACTCATCTAAAATGGTGTTAAATGATTCAGTTATACAATGAATCTATAAAGAGCTGCCATAAAATATTAGCTTCATTTTATATTTACCTTTTCATTTTAACATTATTAAAGTAAAAAACAAAAACATTCTTCATAAGAAACATTTGTATTAATTTGGGTCATCATTCATGTAATAACAGCATTAAAATTACAAAAAGATGTGTAATGGCTCAAAGACTATGAGGCACTTGTTTTCTAGATTCAGGATGGTGTTAGGCTGTGTATTCACAGAGAAGAGGCTATTAGGATTTTTAATTCAAATGGAATAATGTGTACTGATTAAGGACATCTTTTGCATCAATTAGGATTAGGTTTGGCTGTGAGTAACAAATATGTGAAAATTACTGCCTTAAACAAGATGTAGATTTATTTCTGCCTGGAGAGAGGCAGTTCAGGAATGTGATAGCAGATCCATGGTGTTAGGTATGCAAGCTTCTTTTATTTTGTTGCTCAGCCATGCTTAGACTTAGATTCCTAATGTCGCCTCAGAGACTGAGATGATTCCGGCTACTGCATCCACATTCCCTACAGCAGAAAAGGGGAAGAAGGAAAAAGAAGGGTGCCACCTCCATTTTTCTTGGAACTACCATGCCAGACTTCCAATTGTCTTGAACTCAGTCACATGGCTATTCCAAACTGCAAAGACGTCTTGGAAATGTTTTCTTAGCCAAGCGACAATGTTTCCGGCTTAAAAATTGGAGTTCTTTTATTAAGAAAGAAGGGGAAAATGGATATTGGAAATGCAAATGGATAAGGACTTCCCCTTATCCAAGTGGACTGCTGGGGAGGAATTCTTGCCTCCTGTTGTCTTTACCTGATGATTTTATTAATCTTTGTCAGAGCTGCAATGGATTCTATTGAATTCCAACAATGTCTCTGGGGTGATGGGACTTTTTTCCTGTTTCATGAACTTGTGAAGTTTGTTTCACATCCTGGCCATAAATATTTCTCAGCAGTATTCTTCATGATCAGCTGGCTGGTTTATGACTGACTTTGGAGAGAATTAACTTGTTATTCTGATTTTGGTTAAAAGTCTCTTAAGAGGGGAGATGGAGGTGGGATAGAGTAACAGGGTGATGGGCATTAAGATGGGCATGGGATATAAAGAGCACTGGGAGTTATATATTACTGATGAATCACTGAGCTCTACCTCTGAAACTAATAATACACTATATATTAATTAATTGAATTTAAATATAAATAAATATAATAAAAAATAAAAGTCTCAAGAGAAATTTAATCTATTTCTACCTTTTAATTGAGTCACTGACTACATAGGACTTCCAATTCACCAAGAATTGATAGTGATTTATTCTGTTATAGCCAGAATATTTTTGAAAATTTTGGCTTTCTCTCCAGCTCTTCCCAAATAAGCAACAGACAAGAAAGTTAGAGAAACATCATTTGCTTTGATATTAAGTATTTTCCCAATGGCATAATAATAAAATGTATATTCATGCTAACAATGTAGGATTGTTTGGCATGATGTAATATAACTGATATTATCAGATCATTGATTCAGTGGACATTTTTTTTCTTTTTTAAACTTTATATTTTATTATGGTAAGAATACTTAAAAATTTAAGTGAATAGATCCCATGTTAAGTGTACACTATATTGTTGTTGACTGTAAGTACAATGTTGTACAGTATATCTCTAGAGCTTATTCATCTTGCTTCACTGAAACTTTATGTCTGTTGATTAGTAGTTCCCACCTTCTCCCCTCCGCAGCTCCTGACAACCACCATTCCACTCTAACTTCAATTCTTCTGGATAAAAACCCAGAATTGGGCTTTCTGGATCATATGTAGTTCTATTTTTAATTTTTAAAGGAACCTGCACATTATTTTCTATAGCAGCCACACCATTTGGCATCCGATTCTTCATTTTTTCCCAATACTTGTCTTTTGTTTGCACATTTATTATTTATCTCTTTCCAGCAACCTATCCCACCTTCCTTTGGGGAAGTTTCTCTGTTCTTATTGCAGTTTACATGTGGGTAGATAATCAAACCAAGGCAATCAAAATACTCCATACTCCTGCCCATATTGATTGGTCCAGGGTTAAGCTGGAAGGATTAGAATTGAGGGCTAATTGTAGGCATAATTTCTGTAACAAGGAGAAATTCTTACTGCATTAGAACAGAATGGATGGAGTCAAGCAAAAATCTGTGATCACTGGCAGAAATGGGAGGGGGGAGAGCCTATGCAACTCAGAAGCATGAGGTCTCCTCCAGTCCAAGCCCCTGAGGCTCATTTTTGATTCTGAGAGCCAATATGTCACCCTTATGCTTAAGCTGGTTTGGGCTGGGTTTTTGTCGCTTTCAACAAGAGGAAATCTAACTTGCAAAATTTTACTTTTTAGACCATCTAGCCACAATCTACCTTGGAGTCTAGTTATCTGTGTTTTCATCTTATCTCTTACCCCAGGTGTGAACTTCTCAAGAAACAGTACCACAACTGACTTGTCCTATATCTTAGATAATTCCTGTTTCATACTAAGTGGGGCTTAATAAGTATTTGCATTTGGTAAAGAAGTTAAATAGATACGTATTTTTTCTATCTATAGAGTCATACTAGCTACTTTTTGTTGAGTGGTTACAGTATCATAGGTACCTTCCAGACTGCTGTATATGTTATTTAATCTTACAATTTACTTGGGAGGCACTATTACTGATTTTACAGATGAGTGCATTGAGTTTTAAAGCAGTTAAATCCACTTGCCAAAGGTCTCCTAGTAAATGGTGAATCTTAGACTTGAGCTAGGACTCTCGACTACAAAACCCATGCCTTCAGTTATTGCCTATCAGTATTGGTCCTTTCTACCCTAAAAATTAGATTAGACATGACTCCCAAGTACCTACCCACGATGGGAGAATTTTGTTGCCTTTAAAGAAAGTTCTGATGTTTGTTACTTTTTACATGATTATAATCAAATTGAATATAGTCCTCAAAGGTAAACTTATTTTGTCTTTCCCCCATATTAGATTGAATTTAGACCAGTGGGCTTTAGAGATCATAAAGTCCTGCTCTCTGAAGGAAGAGAAACTATTTGAATACTTAGTGTGCTAGATATCAGGACTAATTTGACCACTAATATTTAGGCTTACAGTATGCTTTTAGGAGTAGAGTTTCATGTTCACTTTATACCGTAACAGTAGGTTTTGATTAAAAGTTGTAGAAATTATAACTTCTTGTGAGAAACATACTCATTCAAATTGCCTCAGCCAAATATAAAAGTACTACAAAAGGCAAACTTCACCATTTCTGTTTATTCAAGTTGCTTATATCATGTGGTATTCAATGAATTCAAGGTGTTTCCAATGCCATGACTAATTTAAAGTAAAAGAGGGAACTGACTGCATTCTCATCGATAATGCTAACAAGTCTCAGGCTTAAACCCTATGTAGGCTAGTTAGTGCTTTTCAATGCTACAGACTTTACAGGTACCCCTGTGCTGCTGGCTATGAGCGATGGCATAAGACAGCATGGGTCATTCAGTACAACCCAAAGTACCTGTTTTCTCATGGCTCATTTCTTTTAAACCATTACTCCTCTCTCCCATTCCATTACTGATTACCTAATGTAGGTCAAGTACTATGCTAGGTGCTGGGCACTCTCGTGATAAACAAGACACATACTGTCTCTGTCTTCATGAAATTTAGTTCAGGAGACCAACAATAAAGAATTAAAGAAGTAAGAAAATATCAGGTGGTGATAAG
This sequence comes from Mustela nivalis, assembly GCF_964662115.1. Classification (NCBI taxonomy): domain Eukaryota; kingdom Metazoa; phylum Chordata; class Mammalia; order Carnivora; family Mustelidae; genus Mustela; species Mustela nivalis. The sequence continues at coordinate 5,933,280 of NC_139040.1, forward strand.
TGTTATGTTGAAAATAGGACAGAGTAATCTGACTGGAAATTATTAAATTCTAATATGAGGAAGGTGGGCAAGGGAACGTTCTTCTGAAGGAGTACAAACATGAAATACCAAGAAGGAAGCAGCCTAGAAGTTTTAAGAGAAGTACTCTAGGCAGAAGGAATGACTAGTGCAAAGGTCCTGAGACAGAAATAAATTTGGTATTCTCAGGTGTTGGAAATAAGATTGGCTAAGTGTCATTTTTTGATAGAATAGGATACAACAATCTAATGGACCTGCCACTGTTAACTAGAGGAAAGCCTTATAATGATTCCAGTCATACTCAGAAAACTTTGCAAGTGTTAGCAGTGGCAATTGCAGAGGTGGTAGAATTAGGAATAATTTTTATTTTTGTTTTTCTTTATTTTCTCTTTTCTAAATTCTTTTTGCTGAATAAAACAAACATATCCTATGGAAGGCATGCACTTGAGGACATAAGTCAAAGTAGATTTTATGGGGAGTATGGGTGGCTCAGTCTCTTAAGTGTCTGACTCTTGATTTTAGCTCAGGTCATAATCTCAGGGTTGTGACATTGAGCGCTGTGTCGGGGCTCAGATTCTGCTTAAGATTCTGTCTCTCTCTGTGTGTATGCCCCTCTTTCCCTCTCTCTCTATATTGAAAAAAAAAAGAAGTAGATTTTTAGAGTGACAATAAAATAGAATTTATTGCAAATTAAGATGTAATTTATTGGAAAACATAACTATGATTTTGGTAGACTTGGAGAGGGAAGTTTTCAGGAGAGCATGGGGCAACCTGTCATGAAAGAGGGAGTTAAAATGAGTAATTGGCCATATTCTGTCACCTAAACTGGAGTGAAATCTCAGCCTTTCATAAGAAAGAGGGTAGTACTGTCCTTCTGGATTTATATGCTCAGGCATTCTCATTTTCTTGGTCACTGGATTCATATAGGGGAGCTGAGACCCTGAGATCAATACCTGAGCTGAGATCAAGAGTCGAACACCTAACTGACGGAGCCACCCGGGCACCCAAAGGGCACTATTCTTTTATTAATGGCTGTTTGGACTGGGGTTCAGCCCCCTAATATGTCCTTAGGATGGATCTGCTGAAGTCCCCAGATCCTCATCTGGCCAGTGATCAAGCCCTACAGAAACTCTGACTTGAGCTATAAGTCAGAGTAGGTAGAGTAGAAGGGCAAGCCTGGGTCACCTGAATACTGTCTATTCCCTGTCATTTACTAGGCTATGTGTGCCAAGATACTCTCTATCTTGGGAGTCTCACATTTTCTCATCTCTAAAATGAAGAGGCTGGACTAAGAACAACTTTACGATCATTTCTAGCTCTAAATTTCTATTTCTAGTCTAAACCTCTTACTATGAAAATTCTTGTGGCTATATTTCTCCCTGAGAGGAGCATAGCACTGACTGATAAGCAAAATTTGGGCCAGTGAAGCATTCAAGCATGCATAGACCAGAGAGAGAAAAATAGTTGATATGCTAATTTTTACTTTCCCTTTCCTTAGCCCTTTATACAGAAATCTCAATATTGGTGACATTCTTAGGGAACAGGAGCTGGTCAGTAGGCCTTGGATTCTCGCTTATACATTTAGAGAGTAGTTCCTCATAAGCCAAGGTTGAAAAGGCCTTTCCAGAACATCTCTCTTCTCCCTTGAAATAATTAGTATCAGCTCCTCTTCTGTTTTGGTGGAAGGAAGGGTTGGAACAAGAAGCACAGGGTACCTAAAGAGGAGGAGGGTTGTCACTGAGATGCAATGGAGGGACTTGCCAGTGTCCTCATACTTCCACTGCGGACTGATGGACTAACCATGTCTGTCTTCTATTGTTTGAGAATGGATGGAAGCTGAGGAGGACAAGCTTCATCGTATAAAAACACACCACAATGCAACATAATAAGACCATTATCACTGAGTTGCACCATACATACCAACATATGATTTGTTTTTTTCCCTTGTCAATAACAAGGGACTAACAATATTAGTATTGTTAGTATTATAAAGAAAGCCTTATTCCAGTAGGGCTTATTAATTGACTGAGGTGAGATGAGGAACTGGAAACCTCTTCCCTTGTCCTTCTACCAGAAGATTGCTTGGAATTTAAAAAAAAAAAGGAATCTAAAATGAGCTGATGCCATTCCATGCTGCAAGTTATTGAGTTACTGATAATATCAGTGAGCACTGTTCTAGGTATAAAACATATTAAAAACATTAAAAAATGGGAGAAATTACTTCACCAATTCTCTGTAACTTTATTTCCTCATCTCTAAAATGGGAATAGATTTTTTAAATTATAAAGCCTTTTTAAGATATATATATATATAATTAGTTTATTGAGCATTAATATGATATGGGAGCTTAGTGGAATGAAAGAGTTAAGGCCGTTCTTCAAATAATTAATCCCCTCCTGGGAGCTAATTTATTCAGTGTGAGAGTCTCACTAATTATTTGACTAATGCCAATTATATTATACCTACTATGTGCGGGATATTTGGATATGAATAGGCATATATACAGGTTTATATTGAAAACAGTCATAAGAACAGGGTACATCAATTCATAGGAAAGTCAAAGCTCTCAGATGAATTTTGCCTGCCATAGATTTGAATTTCTCTTGAGCACTGTCTAGTGTTTGGGGAATTACTGGTGCTAATTAACTTAGGGGGAAACTAAGGAAGGATTTCTCCAATTTATTGTCATTAAAATAAGCTTTCAATTGGAAACAAGTGTTCATGTAAATTGGTATTGTGTACAAGCCTAGGGAGTAGCATTTCATTAACTACCTACTATGTGGTAGGTTTTGTGGTTTTGTATCTTGCAATGAAATCACTCAATTCAGGAAGGGGATAGTGAAAATGTATAAATGGCAAAATAAGGTCCCCTTCATATGTGAGTGATACTTGGTGGCCATTTGAGAGCAAAGTGAGAGTGGGGGCAGGAGATACTTGCTGCAGTTTGTCCTTGCCCTGTATGAATTAATGATTGAGATGTGAGTCACAAGGAGAACAAGACTGTCCCCAAAAGAGGTAACTGAGGGGACTCCCAGGGAAGGGGAATGTGGAAGGCATTATGAAATAAGAGATTCTTAATCTTTTCATAAAATCCATCAGAACGATTGGACAGTCCATTAAAAGTTGGCATGTTACCAACCGCATCTAGACATCCAGAGAGCCTGCTGCCATCAGTCACAAAGGACATTCTGTCCTACACACCCAAAGACAACACCATGTAGTAATGGCAGCATCAGTGACAGAGAGTATGTCAGTGGGATCATGGTACAAGTTCTGTCTAATATCAGTCATGAGAGTTTTTGTGCACCATATTCTAGGTGTTATTAGAACCATAACAGGAGACACAGAGAGGTCATATTGTCAAGTCTCCTCATTGTATGGAAGGGGATACTGGCATGCTGACAGACCCAAAGATACACAACAAATATCCTGCTTCTTAATATGATTATCTTCCTACTACAAGAAATAACTCACTTCAACTCTTGCATATATTCCTAAACATAGCACATAAGGCATTTGAACTGTATGTTCAATATATACAAGGAAAATCAATAAGGAAGAAAAATGATTGCAACCACCATGGCCATATAATGACACTTTTTGGAGGCTGCTGGGGTGGTCCTAACCAAAAGAATACTAGCTTTATTAAGGAGACCAATTGTTGTGGCTCTTTATATGCCAACATCCTCCTACAAACACATTCTTTCCTGTATATGTCACACCACCTAAGAAGTTTTGAAATAAAAGTCCAGCAAAAGAAAAATGCCAAGTTCTATTACCAGTTATTTCTAATCTGGGTCATATCAAAGATTGCATAAGATTGCCTACATGTTCACCATACTCCCTGAGAAAGAATAGTAAGTGCTGTCTGATGCACATTTTGTTTCTTGAACACATTCCTTTTATACCAATAAGTGTGGTGGTCTGGTGGGCTCCAGGGACAAAGGTGAGGACCCACAATGATTTCTTCTTGGCAAAGAAGTTATTACTTTCCCTGTGTGCTCTTTTCCATTCCTAAATGGTCTCCCTCGTGGACCTCCCATGATTACCCCCATCCCCTTCCCTCCCCACCCTGTGCACCCCCCAGCCCTAAAAGTGTCTGTTACCTTACACAAGCCCACACTGTTAAAGCAATCTGGACCCAGCTCCCAGACAGATGCTTTGATTCATGAAATATTTGTTAGAACACAGACTCAGCTTATATCTGTATGGGATAAAAGAATTACAAGAGCAAATAAGTCTTCTGTTCATTTGCCAAGTTCACAGTCCATAGGCACAGAATACTTCGAAGCATGTGTTGCCTGGGGATATGTGTTAGTTACATGTTATAATTCATGGAAGTATCCTTCCTTCCTTGTAACATGTCTTTTGTCATTCTTTGGTGGGAAATGAGCAATTTCACATATGTGAGTTATTCAGGTAGCTGGTTGTTTGCCTTTAAGTACTAAAGCTTGGTTTATTTAAGCTTCTTTTATGGACAGTTTGATTAAATGAATTGATACCGCCTCTGCCCTATTTATTGAATATCAGAATAAAACATACCGATGCTGTCGTTGAAGCTTAAGCGTGAATATGAGCATTAGTGATTTTATTGTGTCCTGACACAGTGCTCTCCTAGGGCACTATTAAGGGGTATGGGACAACTCATCCCTAGCCACAAGTGACTCCAGCCTGTCACACCAGAATATGTAAATTCTGGTTCCTGCTTTGGAAAGTTCTCTGTCTTGCTTCCGTTCCTCTGAGCTTCCAGTTACCAGAATCTCTTCCTTCTCTCCTGCACCTCCATCTTCCCCTCCCAACTGCACAATGGCGAGCTTTCAGTTATATATATTTCAGAATAGCTGATATTCTTCACACTGGGAAATGACAACCAAGCATTTTAGAATCATGTGTGCAGGAAGAGGGAATGAACAGATTCTGTAAGGTTGCATAGAGCACTAACATGAGGGAAGTGTAGGAACAGAAGTACCTGAAATTTGACACATTTCATTTGAATGCTCAAGGGTTCTTTTTGTCTCCTTCCCAATTCTAGGCTGTGTTGTAGAAAAATGATGCTTACAGTATCTATTATGGCAGGGCCCTCAGATTCTGCTGAGATGCCAGAGGCAGGAGAGGTGTGTGTATGTAAAGGGGGACAGTTGCAGTGTTAGGGTTGTGACCTTTTGAAGAAGGAGACCAGTGATCACTCTCTGCCTCCATTCTAACCAAAAGGACACCCCTTTACATATCTTGAACATTGAAGACATGTAAATGTCTTCATGCAAATGACAAATAAAAAATGAAACAAAAGCAACAACTGGAAAAATAAAACAATTTCTGTTCTTAAAAAAAGATGAATTAGGATAACTAATATGGTAGTATAAGCAGGTAAGTAAATGCTCAGTCACCTTCTCCTAGAACATGTTTTATAACCTGATGTTATCATGGATAGGAAAGGTGTTTAACATTTTCTAGATATTAGGAAGCCATCTAGTCCAAAGAGTTTTAACTCACTATTGAGGATAAATAACACAGTATTTAAAAATTGCAAGTACCATTTTACCTAAATTGTACATTCCTTTTTCCTATCTGAGTTGAACAATGGAGTGTGTTTTAAAACACTGAAGGCCAATAGAAATATGATGTTAGCTACGTATGGAATTTAAGATTTTCTAGTGGCCATGTTAAAAAAGTAAAAAATAAATATGCAAAAATAATTTCAATGATTTTAACATTTTAACTCAATATAGCCAAATATCTTCATTTTAACATGTACTCAATATAAAAATTATACACTTCAGTTTTTAAATTTAAATTAATTAAAATGATGTAAAATTAAAGATGCAGTTCCTCATTCACTCTAGCCACATTTCAGGTGTCCTGACACATGTCTCTAAGTTCATATTATATTAACCAGTATGATTTTGGAACATTTTTGATACATCTAAAATGTTCAACATAGATTGGTTGGCCCTTTCAGAAGAAGAGCTTAACGCAAAATCTCATTAATTCGGGCTCCACTAGTTTGGAATTATAATAATTTTATCAGAGTTCAGCTGAAGTTTATACTCTGATTGCTCTGTGGAGAAAGGTTTTACTTGGCACATTCACCATATAAATCAGATCACAGGAGGCATGCTTAATCCACTTAAGAGTATTAAGCATTTTGTGGAACTTTAGCACATTTATGAATGCAAAAATATTCTGTATGCATAGCAGAGTGTCCTATATTCATTAAAGGACATCTAACAGGAACCTTTCCTTTGGGACACATTGTTAGCAGTTAGCTACACTTACACAGTTTTTGAAAGATTTATATAAGTCAAATTTGCTTTAAAGTTGTCTAAAAACCTGATTTGTTAATATTTCAGATAATTATTACTTAAATAATACTTCACAAATATAGTCTTTATCAACTTAAATGTAACAATAACATGGTGCTTTGTTTCAAGGTGATACTATCTCATAGGGTGGTGAAGTTAATATGAGATAAGACACTTCATAGCTTGCAAAATGTCTCCTGCATGTTATTCATTCATCCAGAACTTCTTTCCTGGCTTTTATATGACAAACTTTGTGGTATATAGTAGGAATATAGCTATGAACCAGATGGACAGACATGATCCCAGCCCTCAGGGAGCTTACAAGCTGGTGGAGAGAGACAGACAAATAAGTAGGCAATGAAAATAGAAGGTGGTAAGAAAACGTACAGGAGAGCCATGTAACTCCAACTAGTTGGAGAGGAAATTCAGGGAAGCCTTCCTGCAGGAAATGGAATCTAGGCTGATACCTGCAAGTTGATTTGGAGTTAGCCAGGTGAAGGAGTACACTGAATACATCAGAAAGAGGAATAGCATGTGAAATATAAGAGGTGAAAAGAAGAGCATGAAGCAGTCCTGGAATGGAAAGTAGTTCTGCGTGACTGCAGTAGCAAGTCTGCATGAAACGGGGAAACACGATCAAGGTGGGAAGGCCAGTAGCAACCTGATCAATTGTGAAGGAGCTAAGGACGTTAGACTTTATTTATTTACTTGTTGGTTGATTTATTTATTGTTTTTTTTTAAAGCTTTACATAAATTACAGTTAGCTAATATAGTATAATATTAGTTTCAGGTGTACAATATAGTGATTCAACAATTCCATAAAACACTCAGTGCTCATCACAAAAAGTACACTCTTTAATCCCCATCCCCTAGTTCACACGTCCCTCTACCCACCTCTCCTCTGGTAACTATCAGTTTGTTCTCTGTAGTTAAGAGTTTGTTTCTTAATTTGTCTCTCTCTCTTTTTTCTCCTTTGCTCATTTGTTTCTTAAATTTCACATGTGAGTTAAATCATGTGGTAGTTGCCTTTTTCTGACTAATTTTGCTTAACATTAGACTCTCTAGTTCCATCCAAACCATTGCAAATGTCAAGATTTCACTGTTTTTGATGGTTGAGTAATATTCCACTGCGTGTGCGCGCGTGCACGTGTGTGTGTGTGTGTGTACCACGACTTCTTTATTCATTCACCCACCAGTGGACATCTGGTCTCATTCCATAGTTTGGCTCTTGTGAACGTTGCTGCTATAAACATTGGGGTACAGGTGCCCCTTCAGATTACTACATTTTTATCTTTTGGATAAATACCCAGTAGTGAAATTTCTAGGTCATAGGGTAGCTCTATTTTCAACTTTTTGAGGAGCATTCATACTGTTTTCCAGAGTGGCTGCACCAGCTTGCATTCCCACCAACAGTGTAAGAGTGTTCCCCTTTCTCTGCATCCTTGCCAACATTTTTTGTTTCCTGACTTGTTAATTTAGCCATTCTGACTGGAGTGAGGTGTTAGCTCATTGTGGTTTTGATTTGCATTTCCCTGATGATGAGTGATGTGGAGCACATTTTCATGGGTCTGTTGGCCACCTGGATGTCTTATTTGGAGAAATGTCTGTTCATGTCTTCTCCCCATTTCATGACTGGATTTTGTTGTTGTTGTTGTTTGCCATGTTGAGTTTTTTAATTTCTTTATATATTTTGGATGAAAGTGAAAGCACAATGATTCAAAACCTCTGGGATAGGGGCACCTGGGTGGCTCAGTGGGTTAAAGACTCTGCCTTTGGCTCAGGTCATGATCCCGGGTCCTGTGATAGAGCCCCTCATCGGGCTCTCTGCTCAGCAGGGAGCCTGCTTCTCACCACCACCTCGCTTGTCTCTCTGACTACTTGTGATCTCTGTCAAATAAATAATTAAAATCTTTAAAAACAAAACAAAACAAGAAAAAAAAACACCACAAAACCTCTGGGATTTAGCAAAAATAATTCTAAGAAGGAAGTTTATAGTAATATAGGTCTACCACAAGAAGCAAGGAAAATCTCAAATCAACAACATAATTTTATATCTAAACGAGCTAGAAAAAGAACAATAAACAAAACCTAAAACCAGCAGAAGGAAGGAAATAATAAAGATTAGAGCAGAAATCAATGATATGGAAACTAAAAGTACAATAGAACACACCAGTGAAACCAGAAGCTGGTTGCTTGAAAAAAATCAATAAAATTGATAAACCTCTAGCTAGACGTATCAAGAAAAAAAAAGAGAAAGGACTCGAATAAAATACAAATGAGAAAGGAAAAATAGTAACCAACACCACAGAAATATAAGAGGCTGTTATGAAAAGATATATGCCAAAAAATTTCACAACTGGAAGAAATGGATAAATTCCTAGAGACATATAAACTACCAAAACTGAAAGAGGAAGAAATAGAAAATTTGAATAGAATGACAATCAGCAAAGAAATTGAGTCAGTAATCAAAAAACTCCAAACAGCCTCTCCCACAATACCTGTGCTTTTCCTTTCCAACCAGGGCTCAGCAGAATGGTTTCCACAAAGAAGGGTGGTGAGAGCATTTAAAGAAGAATCAATACCATTTTTTTTAAAACTATTTCAAAAAATAGAAAAGGAGAGAAAAACCTCAAGATTTATTCTACGAGGGCAGCATTACCCTGATACCAAACCATATAAAGACCCCAGTAAAAAAGAGAACTATAGGCCAATATCCCTGATAAACATAGATGCAAAAATCCTCAACAAATTAGTAGCAAACCAAATGCGACAAAACATTTAATAAATCATTCATGGGCATCTGGGTGGCTCAATCATTAAGTATTTGCCTTTGGCTCAGGTCATCATCCCAGGGTCCTGGGACTGAGCCCTGTGTTGGGCTCCCTGCTCAGTAGGAAGCCTGTTTCTTCCTCTCCAGCTTCCCTCTGCTTGTGTTTCCTCTCTTTCCATCTCTCTGTCAAATTAAAAAAAAAAAAAAGTCATTCACTACAACCAAGTGGGATTTGTTCTTGGGATGCAGGGGTGGTTCACTATTTGTAAATCAATCAGTGTGGTATATCACATCAATAAAAGAAAGGATAAGAACCATATGACTCTTTCAGTAGATGCAGAAAAAGCATTTGACAAAATACAACATCCATTCATGATGAAAACCCACGACAAAGTAAGTTTAGAGGGAAAATACCTCAACATAATCAAGGCCATATATGAAAAACCCACAACCCCCATCATCATAAGTGGGGAAGAACTGAGAATTTTCCTCTATGGTCAGGAACAAGATAAGGATGTCCACTCTTACCACTTTTATTCCATGTAGTACTGGAAGTCCTACCCACATCAGTCAGACAACAAAAAGAAATAAAAGGTATCCAAATCAGTAAGGAAGAAGGAAAACTTTGACTGTTTGGAGATGACATGATACTCTATATAGAAAATCCAAAATGCTCCACCAAAGAACTTTTAGAACTGATAAATGAATTCAGTAAAGTGGCAGGATACAAAATTAGTGTTGCATCTTTATGCACCAATAAACAAGTGGAACAAAGAGAAAATAAGAAAACAAAATCATTTATTTTTTTATTATTTATTTATCTTTTTAATTTTTTATTTTTTATAAACATATATTTTTATCCCCAGGGGTACAGGTCTGTGAATCACCAGGTTTACACACTTCACAGCACTCACCAAAGAACATGGGGGTTTAGGAGAAGGGGGTGGGATTATGTTCTTTGGTGAAAACAATATCATTTATAATTGCACCAACATAATAAGACATTCAGGGATAAACCTAACCAAAGAGGTGAAAGACCTGTACTCTGGAAACTATAAAACACTGTTGAACAAAATGGAAGATGACACAAAGAAATGGAAAGACATTCTATGCTCATGGATTGGAAGAATAAATATTGTTAAAATGTCTATGCTGGGGCACCTGGGTGGCTCAGTGGGTTAAGCTTCTGCCTTCAGCTCAGGTCATGATCTCGGGGTCCTGGGATCGAGTCCCTCATCAGGCTCTCTGCTCAGCGGGGAGCCTGCTTTCCTCTCTCTCTTTGCCTGCCTCTCTGCCTACTTGTGCTCTCTCTCTCTCTGTCAAATAAATAAATAAAATCTAAAAAAAAAATTAAAAAAAACAATAAATGGCTATGCTACCCAAAGCAATCTATACACTTAATGCAATTCCTACTAAAATACCAATAGCATTTTTAACAAAACTGGAATAAACAAACCTAAACTTTGTATGGAACCACCAAAAACCCGAATAGTCCAAGCAATGTTGAAAAAGAAAAGCAAAGTTGGAGGCATCACAATTCCGGACCTCTAATCGTATTACAGAGCTGTGGTGATCAAGACAGTATGGTACTGGCACAAAAATAGATGCACAGATCAATGGAAAAGAATTGAAAACCCAGAAATGAACTCACAATTATATAGTCAATTAATCTTCAACAAAGCAGGAAAGAATGTCCAGTGGGAAAAAGTCTGTCTCTTCAACAATGGTGTTGGGAAAACTGGACAACCATATGCAGAAGAATGAAACTGGACCACTTTCTTTTACCACACACAAAAATAAATTCAAAATAGATGAAATATCTCAGTATGAGACAGGAAACTATCAAAATCGTAGAAGAGAACACAGGCAGTAAGTTCTTTGTCATTGGCTGTAGCAACTTCTTTCATGATATGTCTCCTGAGGTAAGGGGGGGAAAAAGCAAAAATAAACTATTGGAACTACATCAAGATAAAAAGCTGCTGCAGAGCAAAAGAAACAATCAACAAAACTAAAAGGTGACCTGTGGAATGGGAGAAGATATTTACAAATGATATATCTGATAAAGGGGAAACTGATCTTTATTTTATCTCAAGGACAATGAGTGATCATCCCAAGATTTTAAACAGGGCAATCTCATGATCTGATTGCCTTTTCCATTAAACACTTTAGCTACTTCAAGGTGAGGGGACTATGGGAGGGTGAGAATGGAAGCACTGACATCAGTGAGGCCTTGCCTGGAGACATTGGGGGCCTGAACCAAGGGAGTGAGGGGATGGAGTCAGAATTTGATTGATAGTTAGGAGGCAAAAATAATAAACCTTAGTGTTTGATGGGATGTAATGGGAGAGTAGTAAGGAGGGGTGATATGGGCCACTGGGTAAATGGTGGTACCTGCCATTCATTAAAATTGCAGGTGGAGGGACGCCTGGGTGGCTCAGTGGGTCAAAGCCTCTGCCTTTGGCTCAGGTCATGATCCCAGGATGCTGGGATCAAGCCCCGCATCAGACTCTCTGCTCAGCAGGGAGCCTGCTTCCTCCTCTCTCTTTGCCTGCCTCTCTGCCTCCTTGTGATTTCTGTCTGTCAAATAAATAAATAAATCTTAAAAAAAATGCCGGTGGAGCAGGTTTGGAGGAGGGTAATGAGAACATAAGGTGACTTGTGACCATTCTGCTGCTGATGTCCTCGGAGCAGTCTCCAAGTGGGGATATCCTGTAGTCAGTTGTATTTGTCCATAACCAAAGTCTGAGATACACTGGTCTTTGAAATTCAAATGGAAATGATTCAAACCACATTCCACATGCAGTGGGAGCTCTACATCCTTCCCAAAGTCTCCGTAGATTCTTGAGGGGGTGATTAATGTTTTCGCTCATTGCCTGTAGACCTCAATTCTGGGCTCTGCTGAATTCGTTCAGTTGATGGATCATGTTTCTGCCTGGTTTCCTGCCGCATTGCCCCAGCTGTTGAACTAAACTACTTCCCCTTAATTTTCACAAAACCCAAACCAAAAACTCAGTCACACAAGGCTATTGTATATGCAGCAGGTCTGACTCAGTGATTTGTGGAGATGCGAGGGATTTGGATGGCAGCAATGCAGGACAATTTTAAAATGAATAACTAACCTCCTTGTTCCTGAGAAGCCCGGGGCCAACTTGCCAACCTCAGCTGCTGCTGCCTCTGAAGTGCTTTGCCCTCTATCCTCTCTCTCTCAGTGCTTAGTAGGATTGGAAACAAACAAAGGCAAAACAAAACCAAACCTCCTATTTTATTATGCTAAATTTCTTTGTCGTACTTTTCTTCAAGCCATCTTTGCATATCCAAAGATTCATAACAGTGAAATTATCTGCTAACAGTGAAATTATCTTCTGGGTCCTTCCCATCCACCCTCCCCTCTTTTTCCAACCACCACATCTTTGTATGGAGAAGGAGGGGTATGAGTTATTTCACCACTGATAAGAATGATACCGCCTAGAAGAGAAAGGGTCACAGGGAGTTTTTATTAAAAAAATCCATTGTTAAAAAAAAAATCCATTGTTTCCCTTCGTTATCTGAGTCTGGCTCTTAAGAGTGGGCTGGAGGTAGAGGTTTGACAGTCATCAACAGAGAGCATTTACTTGAAACAGGATAAGTGTATGTGATCATCCAAAGAGAATGCATACAATGAGAAGAGAAGGGCAGCCTAGGATGAAAAATCTGGTATCCAAAAACAGCTAAGCCTCAGATTTTAATGGATTAAGGGAGCTATGGAACTAAAGGGGCCCTTGGAGTTGATTGAAGAGGAGAAAAAGAAGCAGAGTGTTTTATCGTGAATACCAAGGTTGGAGGGTACTATTTCTTAGAAAGGAGGTAAAATGTGGATTGTGTGTCTTTGTAACCTAAGCCCCTGTCAGAGTGCTTGGACTCTAATAAATGCTTAGTGAATATTTGTTGATTTCAAACAGACAGCCTTGCTAATCTGACTTTTACTTTTTCATAGTTGAGAGAGCAACTGTTTTAGTTCTTTTCTATATATTTCCAATAGACTCTTCACACTCTCATCACATGACTTAGCTTGAGAACCTTTGACAAGTGTTCCCTCAACATATTTCTTCTCAAGCTTACAGCCTACATTTATCTTTACACATACCCTCTCTACCTCAGCATTTCTTTGTCTCTCTCTTCTTTCCATTGTGTCTTAGAGAAAACAATGTTGTTGGTGTTTTACCTCTTTTGGTAGGGCTCATTATACTCTCTACTACCTCTTCCCTTCAAGGGAGCTCTGATCTGTGATAATGAGAAGCTTTAGTGAGCAACTAGCCTAGATTAAGAAAAATTACGAACTCCATTATCATTAAACACCATTTGATAAACAGTAACTTTCAAAACATTGCCTCCAGGATAGTGGCGCTAGTGAGGGTAGAGAAATGAAAAAGGTTCATGGTGATGAAAACCATGGGAACTTCTGGTCTATATAATCTCTTTCCTCCTTTTCAACTTGAAACTTCTGGAGAGAGGACTATACTCAGTTCTAGTTCTTCACAACTTACTTTTGCTTAACCCTTTCTAGTTTGTCTTCCTCTGTTGCAGAAACTGTTCTCCAGGGGATTTGGCTCACCAAGTTAATGGATTTTCCCTCAAGCCTTATTTACCTCATCTGATTTGAGTAGTATTTGATACTGTCAGCCTCTTCTTTCCTTCCTTTGATTCACTAATATGCCTTTCAATAGCTTCCTCAGCTTTTTTCTCCTCTTTCTTATGGAACCTCGTCATCCTCTAATGTCCTAACTATAGACTGCCTTTTTTTTTTAATTCTTTTTTTTCCACTTTATTTTCTTTTATTTTTTTAGTGTTCCAAAGTTCATTGTTTACGTACCACACCCAGTGCTCCATGCAAAGTGTGCCCTCCTTGATACCCACCACCAGGCTCAACCATCGCCCCACCCCTTCCCCTCCAAAACCCTCAACTTGTTTCTCAGAATCCACTGTCTCTCAGGCTTCATCTCCCCCTCCAATTTCCCTCAATTCACTTTTCCTTTCCTTCTCCTAATATCCTCCATGTTATTCCTTATGTTCCACAAGTGAAACCATATGATAACTGACTCTCTCTGCTTGACTTATTTCACTCAGCATAGTCTCTTCCAGTCCCGTCCATGTTGCTACAAAAGTTGGGTATTCATCCTTTCTGATGGAGGCATAATACTCCATTGTATACATGGACCGTATCTTCTTTATCCATTCATCTAGACTGACTTTTGAATGACCTGCACTTCGAATTGTCTACTGCACATCTGAATCAGACCAGCAATTTTAAACTATGTATCTAAAAATAAATTTGTATTTGATTGGATCCTGATTTAAAAACCAGCTATAGATAAGTGACTAGTTGTAAAATTGGATAAATTTGGACATGGACTAACTATGATGTTAGGGGATTATTGTTACTTTTTAAATTTTTTTAATGAACATATAATGTATTATTTGTTTCAGGGGTACAGGTCTATGAATCATCAGTCTTACACATTTCACAACACTCACCATAGCACATACCCTCCCCAATGTCCTTAAACCAACCACCCTCTCCCTCCCCCACACCCTCTAGCAGCCCTCAGTTTGTTTCCTGAGATTAAGAGTCTCTATGGTTTGTCTCCCTCCCCAGTCACATCTTGTTTCATTTTTTTCCCTCCCTTCCCCCCCATGACCCCCCACCCTGCCTCTCAAATTCCTCATACCAGAGAGATCATATGATAATTATCTTTCTCTGATTGACTTATTTCACTTAGGATAATACCCTCTAGTTCCATCCACGTCATTGCCATGGCAATATTTCATTTTTCGGTGGCTGCATAGTATTCCTTTGTATATATACCACATCTTCTTTATTCATTCATCTGTTGATGGACATCTAGGCTCTTTTGATAGTTCAGCTATTGTGGACATTGCTGCTATGAACATTCGGGTGCACGTGCCCCTTCAGATCCCTACATTTGTATCTTTAGAGTAAATACCCAGCAGCCTGATTGCTGGGTCTTGGGGTAGCTCTATTTTCAACTTTTTGAGGAACCCCCATACTGTTTCCCAGAGTGGCTTCACAAGCTTGTCCTGTTGACATCTTTAATGACCACTTCTCTGTGGGTCATTTTTGAATTGAGAAAATTCAGTGGGTGTGGAAGTATCTGGTATATGGTGAATTCAAAGCAAATTCTGCTAAATGGAGGACAATCTTTATTCTTATTTTTTCCTATTTAATTCTTTACATATTTTAATCCAAACTTTTTAACATGGGCACTATTTTTCTCCACTCAGATGCTTCCTTTCCTTTCCCTTCTTCTCTTCTCTTCTCTTCTCTTCTCTTCTCTTCTCTTCTCTTCTCTTTTCTTCCCTTTACTTCATACTGAGCCACCCATGCGCCCCTTAGAGATGCTTTCTTTTCTTTTCTTTTTTAAAGATTTTATTTATTTATTTGACAGATACAGATCACAAGTAGGCCAAGAGGCAGGCAGAGAGAGAGAGAGAGAGAGAGGAGGAATCAGGCTCCCTGCTGAGCAGAGAGCCTGATGTGGGGCTCAATCCCAGGACCCTGGAATCATGGCCTGAGGGGAAGGCAGAAGCTTTAACCCACTGAGCCACCCAGGTGCCCCTAGAGATGCTTTCTTAAATACATTATAAGGCAAAATTGTCAAATAAGTTGTCTGAACTTATTATTTTAAGGTGTTCCTTGCCAATTTTAAATGGTAACAAATCATAATCCTTCTAGATATTATTCCGTTATGGTACAGGATGTCTATTTATCCAATTAAAAAAGGAACTCCTTGGAAAAAACTCCTCTCCCAAATAGTAATAATCCAAAACACAATTATATAA
This sequence comes from Mustela nivalis, assembly GCF_964662115.1. NCBI lineage: Eukaryota > Metazoa > Chordata > Mammalia > Carnivora > Mustelidae > Mustela > Mustela nivalis. The sequence continues at coordinate 5,949,207 of NC_139040.1, forward strand.
CCTAAAAACCTAAAAATTTGCCTGCTATATGCACTATCATTGTTTGATTTTTTTCAGTCTCTTCCTTGATTTGTAGAAGTATATTTTAGTATCTTTTGAAAACTTTATTTTCAATAAACAGAATTCACTAAAAGCTTCAAAAAGTAAAGTTTTTATCAGTCCATTTACTGAAGACTCAGATACAATTTTTAAATGTCTTTTAAATGATTCTGAACAAAATGCAACCAATATTTCTAACTACAAGAAAGTTCAATTTTAGAGGAGACTTAGGTTGATTTAAAATGTAGTTCTTCAAAGGCTCAAAAATGTCTAAAATGTAATAGATGATGGTCATCAAGATGAAAAAGCACATACCAATATAGTGGAATAACTTTTGGTGTTCCCATTAGCTTCTTGATGAAAAGGCTGTAATTGACTTAAATTACTGTATATATGTAAAAATATTTATACATTTGACAAGCGCAGTTTCTGTTTCAAATGGGAGACATCCAACTTCTTTGGGCATACATAAGAATTATGTGTGCACCATAAATGAATCAAAGTACATTTATGCTCCATAAGTATACTTGCAAAAGCACTGATTTTACAGTGACATTGTGTCTTACCTATGTTTTGTAGTTGTATTGCCACTCAAAAACAAATATTTTATGTTCAATGTTAAAACTTCTAACTGAATTTACAATCAAATTCTCAACAAATTCAGTTGTTTCACCAGAATTAACTTCCATAGCTTTAATGTGACTCTGTGAATTGAATGAAAGAAATCAAATTATTGGATATTCTATTTGAAGCATCTGACAGCTCAGATACAGTTAGCATCTTTTAACTGTTGGTGAAACTTTTCTGCTAGTGGGACCAATATGTTAACAGCTATGGCTTTACTTTCCCTCAAAGTATTAGGAAATTTGGAATGAAAAAATGATTTAAATTAATTAAGAGCAGTCATTTGATATAAATGAAAATCACATTTCACAGAGTGTTATGCAAGTCTACCCTCTGCAGCTGCACGTTTTCTTTGGGCATATTTTTCTTAAAATAACTACTCATCTTTGAAGGAGATGCTGATGCTTGTTCAGCATATTTGTATCTTCTGGTTGTCATGTGGGCACAATGATATCACTTTGGCTCCCATGGTAGAGAGTAAATGCTGACAAACGTTTTGTGTAAGTTACCCATTTATCATCAATATTGGGGGGAAATGGAAATTTGGTACTTATTTTTTCATTAAGTATCCACTTAAATATTTTGAGTTTATTGCTTCCCAGAGGGAATCTTATAAAATGGAAAAGCATCACCAAATAATCAAAAGTTGTACATTTTACACCATACAGTAAGTAAGAGATTCACTGTAACAAGAGCAATCAGACTACTTTCCATACACAAGTGTAAGGCTATGTCTCTATTCCCTGTTTATATACACCAAACATATCCTGCTCTGAGCAACTTGTGGGTCAAGGTCTGGACTACAGAAGAACTTGCTTGTACATCAAGTGTCTGGCTAGCACAACAGAGGCAAACCATTCCCTGTTCCACCGGAGACCAGGGTAAAGTAACTGTCCCTAGAAGTGAGTGTGCTGCACTTATGTCCTTGAATGGAGGGTGTTCATCATGGATCAACAGAGATGGTCATCTTTTTACTTGGTCATCTTTTAATTTTAACAGTTTTTTTTCAAAGTGAGCCATCTGTGCACCATACATGCCTCTCACACACTTCTCGAGAAAACCATGGCAGAAACTGGATCCCTAAAGCAGAGGGTACCAAACACACCCCAGCTTGTTTTCATGCAACTACTACTAATAATGCTTCATTTAAAAATCACCAGGGTGAATGCTAAACTAAATGGGATTCTGGAACAATAGGCATATACTGGGCCTGTCCTGGATAACTGGGATATATAATTACCTTATGTTTGGCTCAATCTAGGAAAACCCATACATTCATGGAGAAAGTTCACTTAAACTTGCATCAAATGTGGACTGTATTTGTTTCTGATTGGGGTCCTCTTAAGCCTCTCATATCTAGTAAACATAATCACTCCTCTTTGAAAAAGGTAGTTTGACAGAATAGGAAGGGCATGGTTTTGACTCTACTGTTTCTAGGTGTGAGACCTTTAAAATTTACTTCATTTCCTCACCTATAAATAGGGGTCAGGATGCCCATCTTATAAGTGGGTTGGGTTGTTGATTGTCCACCTAGCATTGTCCTCATTGCTCCCTAAAATTTCCCTGGCTCACGGAAAAGAAACTTAGAGCAACACTTCAACCATCCCTTTTTGGCACGAGTCTGGGTTATAATCTCCCAGTGGAGGGAGACTTGTGTGAATTTTGAAAGGAGAAAGAGGAAGAGAAGTGCTGTAGCACCTGAGATCAGCACAGTGGCCTCCTTGGGATTTCTGCACTTTTGGATATTTGGAAAGTGGCTTTCCTGACTTTTATTCCCTTAGCTCTGCCAAAGTTTGTAAAGCTTCTAATACCCTACATTCAACCTTTCTATTTAATGTACAGAGTTTCTCAGTTTTCCTGATAAGCTCTGACAGATACCTGGTGCAATTACTGGAAAGGTGTAAATCACCTACCACACAGCTTGACAGGCACCAAGTAGATGCTCAGTCAACAGTAGGTGTCATTATACTCATCAGTAGAATGCCTTAATTGATTCTGTTTTTCATTCTGTTGCTGGGTGAACTGGAGAGAACTCTGGGCTCTGAGGATTCTCCCTAGCCTGTCCCTGGGACTTCACTGGAGGATTAGTCTCTTAGATGAGAAAAGAATTCAAGCATGGACCATACATAGTTTTTGAGTGGTGCAAGTGAAGAGTTTATTAGAGAAAGTACACTCTTGAGATGGAGAGCAGTGAGCTTAAAGGAGAGCTGTACCTGGGGGTTGGGTCTCTCTCTTTTATTGACAGTTGTTCACTAAGGAGTGGAACATTTATAATCTGGGGAGGGGATTTCTTTGGGAGCAGCGTTTCAGTGCCTTTCTCCTTACTTGGTCAGGGTTTCTGGCCTTTTTGTCTTGGGCCTCCTGGCTTGAGCTGACTTCTTGTGGCTTTGTTTCTGGAATGCTGCCAGGACAAGTTGCTAACTTGCCTGATAACAGGCCTTGGTACCCTCCTTTGCTTGGTACCCTCCAGGTATCCTGTTAAAGCCTAACTAACTGCCTACTCTAACAGTTCTATCTCAGGACAAAAGCCTATGCTCTATCTTTGTACCTTTGAACACTTTCTTTGCTCAGAAGCCTCTGAAACTCTACCATCCTCCCTTCCCCCTTTCCCACCCACAAATCACATCTTAGGGTATAAGGCTCCTCTTTCTCTCTTGAAAACGTTAAATGAACAATGGGGATTAAGTGCGTTGGACTCTTTTAGCCTGCTTTTCTGTTTGTCAAATGATGCAAGCCAAATTTCTCTTGCAAGATACCCCACAGATGTGCCATTATCTATAGGGTGGTAGCAGTGGAAATAGCACTGATACAGTAAGTGGAAGAGCTGTGTTCTCAGTCTAGCTATGATACCACAGACAGTTCATTTTCTGTTTTCTAGAACTTTGGTTTCTTCATGTGTAGAATAGGGAGTTAGATCTATAACCTTTTACCCAAAATCCTTGAGTCCAGATATGAATAAGATTTCAAAGTTTTTCAAAATACTAGAAATGTAATATATGTAGTATCATGTAACACCTTCAACAGGGTTAGGGACAATATTCTATAATCAAATACATTAATATTTCTCTAGCAAAATGTATGAAAATACATAATGAGTGAGATCAATACTATAAATAGCCTCATGTCTGATCAGATCAGACTTTGCATTTTGGAGGAAAGAACACTTGAGTTGAGATCAGAATGACAAGATGGATTCTGCCATGTAAAGATCAGGAGGGAGAGAAGTTCAAGTAGAGGATCAAGCTAGGGCAGGAGTCATGAGGTGAGAATGAGCTTAGCACATGTGGAACAAAGGAAAGGTCACTATGGCAGAAGACAGGCAAGGATGAAAATGGCATAAGGTAGTCAGTGAGGGAATTAGGACTCAGATTGCAGAAGGCCCTGTTGGCTTATGTAAGGAGTTGAGATTGGGTTCTAAGTATAGTAGGGAGAGTTTTGAGGGCTTCCAGCAGGGGAGTACCATAATCTGAATGAACTTGGAACAAGTTCTCACTGACTGGCATGTGAAGGGTGGAGATGAGCCAGGGAGGCAGAAGGAGAGGCAGGTGAGAGGGAAACCAGGAGCTGAGGAAGTCACAAAAGGCATTTCAAAAGGAAGTATGTGGCCAACTGTATAGGTAGCTAATGAGAAGTTAAGTCAAATAAGAATCAGAAACTGATCTTGAACTTGGCAATGTGAAAAAAGGCATTGGCCTGGAAGTGGTTACCATGGAGGGATAGGGACAGAGGCCTGATGGGAGCAGGTTGAGGCAAACATGACCTTGCTCTTAAGGGGAGTAGAGCAATGAGGCTGAGGTTGAAGAGAGATGTGGGGTGAGGGTCAGTGTGTACCATACTTCGAATGTGGGACTAGGATTGAGGGCTGGGACAAATGTTAGGGACATAGAGTGAGGATGGGGTAGAGGAAGTCACAGAGCTTGAATCCAGTATCACAAAATGCAACCAGCCATAGCTGATGGACTCTAGTCCCAACTGACACTGTTCAGATTGCCAAGAATAATTCCTGTTGCTCAGGAGTCTGCTTGAGGCTTTCTCTCACAAATGTACTGGGAATGATGATAATTAAAAGATTTGGGAAAATGTCAATACCTGAAAAAAAAATGCTCCAAGCTCACCATTCCCATAAGATTACCTCTTCCCTTGGCCAGTTTTTAATCTGTGGTAATTTATCCATTACTTAAGAATTTCCAAGCGAGTCTTAAACCTGGCTGGTTTTCTGCTTTGCTCATGGTAAAAAGCTCATTCTTATGAAATTGGAACAATTTGGCACTTCTCAAAGTGAACAGCAGCTCACTGGAAGCCTCCACAATTGTTTCTCTGTGAAATAGGAAGCATCAAAGGCAGTCTGGTGTGCTTGGGTACAGTTTGAAAAGGGCAGTTCCCATTTGTACCCAACTGTTATGTCTAGCAGGGCCTCCTGTAAATATTTGCCAACTGTGTGCCCTATGCAGGACTCTGGAGAACATGCCAGTGAACAAGACTGCATGGCAGCTCCTTTCAAGGATTTTTTTCATTTACTTGGAGAGACGACCAATCATCGTTGTTACGTGCCGAGTACTTTACTTTCATGACCTTGCTGGATCCTTATTTGTGAAGCTGATTCTCCTCATAGCTTACTTGACAGACAAGAAAACTGAAGCTCAGGGAGCTAAACTAATTTGCCCAGAGATACAGTGAGGAAGTCGCAGGGCTAGGATTTCCGATTCTGGGGCAGCACTGTCCAAAAGAACTTTCGACAATGACGGAAATGTTCCAAATCTGCACTCTCTCATGTAGTACTCATGAGCCACCTATGACTATGGAACAGTAGAAATGTTGGTAGTGCAATTGAGGAACTTCATTCATTTAAAATTTTAATTGACTTTCTTTACCTGTAAATAGCTCCTTGTGGCTCAAGGGACTGTGTGCTTTCCACTAGACCATACTGGGTCACTGTAAGAACAGTGGAACAAAGACGGCCATTCTTTTATCCTGCCACCCTTGGGTGTACTAGCATTCTCCAGTCCATCCCTTGAGTGTAGGATGTAAGCTCCAGCCTGAAGCACACATAGCAGCTAAGGGAAACAATGAGCACACCATCTAAGTACAGAAATGGGGAGGTGTTGTGACTTGGATGGTGATTGGTGATGGTCTAGCTTTGTCTCCTGCAGCAGGTTGAGAATCATTAGGACGGTGGACTGCTGAGGTGGGCTGTGACCCAGGCTGTGATACCGGGGTAGATCATTCTTGCTGGCTAATGCCCAGTACTCAGCACTCAGCACTCAGCATAGTTCCCTCCCCCAGGGGCTAGCTTCTCCTGGGCCTCAGCCATAGTGCAGGGCCAGATGCATTCAAGTGCCCATCCTTTATTTGCCTGAGCAACACCATGCATTCTTTCCTCAGAATCCTAGTACCTTTTCTTAAAATGTGGGGCTCACATTTTTTAGCCTGTTTGGGTGGGGGAAGAAGGACAGGGGTGGATTCTCTATTTCTGCCTGTCCTTTTTTTGTTTGTTCACTTTGATCATCCCTTGAGATATGACCAAGGTGACTTCCTGGTACCTTTCTCACTAAAGCTGAGGTTAAAAATTTTTTAATATTCATATCCCTCCTCAGTTTGTCTTCAGGGAATGGAAAGCAATTTCCCAAGGTCTTGCTAACTCTGTTTTCCATCGAGATCCTTAGAATGGAAATTAGCACATACAAAGCTGTGCTCTGGTGTGTGGGTGGTATTTACCCTGGGCTTCCCAAATGCTGTGTAGCTGAGTCTGGAATCTAGATGATTCTCTTGCTTCCCTTTGCCCCTTGGGGCCAGAACTTTAATTTGTCTGGTTCTTAGTTTACCTGTATATGATTCCTAAAATTGAACAGTTTTCCCATCCTAATCTCCTTACTGATTTACCTACTTCACTCCCCTTTCCCACACCTCCAGTCTGGAAGCACACCCTCAGGTTCTGCTTGGGTGGCTGCACCCAGATTCTTTCCTGACTAACTCTGATTTATCATGTCTGGGGGCAACTTCTCCTACTAGTTCTCCTTGGGGCAAGAAGTACTTTCTATGGCTCTGAAAGACCCGCGGATCCCCTTACCCAAGAATCCAACACTGCCACTGGATGCAATCAGCAAGAGGTTCTTTATTGTTACGCAGGCGCCTGCGGGTGGTCAGCGCGCGCCTGCGGGTGGTCAGCAGCTCCTGCTAGCTGAGCACACCCGGCTGGGGTGGTGCCGGGTTTTTATAGACAGGTACAAACAAGTTTTGGGTGGGGCACAACTGATTGGTTGACAGTTAGAACTTTTGAAAAAGGCATACTTGGTGTTAGTGGATTGGCCCTGGAAGACCCCCCTCGCGCGAAGAGAAAGGCGGGAAGGGGAAACAAAGAGGGGAAGTTTGACCTTATTACTCAGCAGAAAGACATCCTGTCTATGTGACCATGCAGCCCCCTTGCCTACGTGACCATGCCCCGGCTATTAGGAGAGGGTATCTTGTTCAAACAGGAGTCAAGTGTCATGCCCTAAAAGCCAAGCGGGTTACAGAAAGGCAAAAGAGCAGTTACATTGAATTCAACCCTGGGGGAAGGGTCTTTTCATTGCAAGGGGAGGAGGGGTACTTTTACACAACAAAAGAGCAGTCAATTAGTTAACGACGGGGGGGGGGGGGGTCTTTCAGCTCCCCTTCACCTTTGTTGCCACTCTTTATTATTTGAACACAGGAAGGCTCCTGGGTCTTCCTACCATGGGTTAGGTGTGTTCTTTCAGAAGCTGGCCAGCATGATTCCTATCATTGGTCTCTAAGGTCCTATGCACACTGAGTCAGGTTCCTGAAAAAATCTCTCTATCCTGACTTAATCCAAAGTAGAAACTGATTAGCAGCAACAGATTCCCCTTACATATCAAGAACTATGAGGCACATCGTGCGATGTCAATCCTAGTAGTTATCAGTCTTGTTCTCAGAATGTCATATTGGTTCCTTTTTGCAGTCTGGGATTGTGCCCCAAATTAATTTGAAGGTTAGAAAAAAAGCCAAACAAATTTTGTGGTTTGGAGATTTCATGTATGTGGCAAATAGAGATCTTGGATTTCCATACCCCTACTAGCTAAAGTATTTCTCAGAGTGAATGAGTCTCAGTGCTTTTCTCTTTATCTTAGTGGCTGAGCAACCTAACTATACTTTCAAATTTGGTGCACAATGGAGGACTTAGCAGAGCCATTAAATGCTAGAACATGTACCTATATATAACATCCTATCACTATCTTAACATCTGATCACAGACCCTCTCACTCTGAAGTTGTAGGAGCTGAGGAGACTGGGAATCTGCTTCTAGGGACTACTTCCTTTATTGTTTATTGATCTTGACCTGATAACTTCTGGTTACATCTAGTCAGGAAAACCAATGTACTCTAGGTTTTTCAAATAGCTGGAATTTAATATAGGGAACTGGTTACACCAATGTGGGAATTCCCAAATAAGCAGGATGCTAGAGCCAAAGCTGTTCTCTATTGCAAAAGTCATGCCGGTGGTAAGCACAATCCATCGGGACATCTCCCTTCTAATCTCTTGCTAGTTCCTCCCATCAGTAGAACCATCCAGGAACCAGCCAGCATGGCAGTCTGGAAAATAGGGTGTGCAGAGTCCCAGCCCCAGAATCACAGAACATAGTACTGAAAGGTAGGCTTGGAGATGAGAGAAAATTGGGAAATAACCAATGTAATTTTGCAATGGCTTGGCAAATATGACCTGATTGTTCATAATTATTCCTTAGAATCCACTGAATCCAGGAAGGCCTGCAGTTCTCTATGGCTAGTGGAATACAGCTAGTATCATTTTGAGGTCTGGGGCTTGCCACATGCTGAGACTCTGTATGTCCAATGTATTTCACTGAGGTCTTTGGAACTGGTATTTATCAAGGGATAGTTTCAGATATGCCTTTCCCAGACACTAGTATTTTAAGGTGCATTGAAAGGTCATGTCATTTAAATAACCTAATACTTCACAATACTTTTTGTTTCCATTCTCTAGCCACTGAGGCAACTTGAGGCAGCATTTCAACTGAAAACTTCTCAGAACATAAGCAAGCAGTTTTTTCTTTGTTCCTAATTGCCATGCATGTTTGAGACGCAACAGTGCAAGACATTTGAACTCAGGGAACAGTATATATTTTGTCATGCCTGTTCAGAATATGGTATTTTATACATATCTGTACCTTGTGTGATATGGGCTATATATAGGCCATAAGACTCTTTAATGTGTTCTCAAAGAATGGGGAAGTGTAGTTGAAAAGGAAAATCTAAGCCAGGAATAATATTTTCTGTCTCCATAAACAGGGCCCGAGTTGGGCTTATCGTAAAAAACTTAAAATAGATCTGCAAGACCCTCAACCATTTTAGGAAAGGTCTAGAACATTGGACAATAGAACTTAGTCACCCCAAGAAAGCCTAGATCTATTAAAAATAATAGGATTATTTAATATTTCTGCATTGACATCCTTCCAAATGTGAGAGTTTTCTGGTATCTCTTCTCCCAGGAAAAGTAGAGATAAAATGCAAAATGTTGTATTGCCCAAGCTACTGTATATGAAGAGAACTATGGGCCAGAGGCTGAGTGAGGATTTAAATATACTTTCTATATAATCAACAACTGCGTAAGGTAAATGTGTTGCCTTATCCTCAAGATGAGAAAATCTCCTATGGATCTTCCTCAGACACAGGAGAGTGCTCAGTGAATAACCCAGCAAGCAGTTCAGAGTTCTAGATCCTCACTACCCAAGGGGTGGTCTTTGGACTAGTAGCATTGGCATTATCTTGAGAGCTTGTCCGAAATGTGGAATCTCTGGTCTCACCTCAGAGCCACTGACTCAGAATCTACATTTCAACAATAGTCCTTAGGTGATTCACAGGCATGTGAAAGTTCAAGAAGCATCGCTCTGGGGCTGAGGTCAGCACTTTTTTTTTTTTCTTCTGTAAAAGGCCAGGTAGTAAATAGTTGAGGCTTTGAAGGGCGTGTGATCTCTGTTGCAGCTGCTCAGCTCTAGGCATCCTCCCCACCACCTCGTAGCACAAAAGCAGCCACAGCAGACAACATGTAAATAAATGGATGCGGCTGTTTAAATAAAGTTGCATTACAAAACTGGTGGTGTTATGCTATATATTGCCTATGGGCTGTAGTTTGCCCGTCTCTGTCCTAGATGGACCATAGTTTATTTTTTCTTGCCATATTAGACTGTAAACTCCTTGAGGGTCATGACTATGTTTTCTCCAGCATGGTCTTTGTCTTTGACACATAACAGTGCTCTATGCATTCTTGCTTGTAGGTTGCTTTGCCTTGTGGTCAGGATGCTTTATTCATTAAAAATTCAAATGAGAGGGAAAATATGTGTGCCGGAGGCGAGGCTGTTGTTCTAACACTGGAGGCTTCACAGTGTTTGGCGTGAGTCCAGTGCCATCTGTCAATCTTGCAAGCAGAAGAACATGCTTAGTTAGCCCACTGAGAGTGAAATCAGTTCTCAGAGTTGAATTCATAGTGGCCAAGTTCATAAGAGGTATGTATTAAAGCCAGAATGAGCAGTTACTAATATACACTGAGAAATCATTTTCAATGGAGTGAAAATATACACTGGCATGACCAACATAGTGATTTCCCTTAACCTGGCACTTCTTAATCTGGGGTCTTGAGATTCAGATGATCACAGGGCACTTGAAAATTATATGCAAAGTATGTGTCTATTGCATTTTTCTTGAGAGAGAATCTATAGTTGTATATTCCTAAAGAGGTCTATGAATGATATAAAGAAGGTTAAGGATCACTGTAGGTACACCGACATGAAAATCCAAATTGTAATTTAAATTCCTTCTTATTTTAATGAGAACTATTAAAGTTATGACAAGATAATATTTTTGAAAAATTAAAAAAATTTTCAACATCCCCTCCCCTCTTCTTTTCATCTGCTACAGCTGTAACCATTCTTTGCCTTAGGGGAAGGATGACAGACTAGACTGGAGAAATCAATTCTTGGCTTTTTAGTTTCGAAAGTCTAGCCCTGGGAAAGGTGGTGGGTGGGAAATAAGAACCAGAGCAGTAGCAGTGAACACTAAATTTGGCTATGAGAGCAAAGTTTGTCTGCTCCAGCTAAGGATTCTTTAGATGGAGGGACAGAAGTCAGTGTGAAAACAGAGTCTGGATTTTGGTGGGGTCCTTGAGGAAGTGGCGTAATGCTTATCTCTTTAGGTTAAGCCCTGGTGGTAGAGGACCACAATTGTAAATAGTTTTGGGTAACTGGAGAGCACAGAAGATCTACGCTCTCCACTCCCTTTTCCCAGATAGAGTCCATTGTAGCAGTGACACCCCAAGGAAGAAAAAACTGTATGGTGTGGCTAGTGGGTAGGCTTGAGAAAGCCTCATAGACTACTCGGAGCCAAAGTAGTGCAGAAGCAGCCGGATATTTCTTGAGTGTGTGGGAGCTACAAGACATGGCACAGAGAGACAGTAAACTTCAAGAAGTCTTATAGTCAGGGCAAGGAGGATGTGGTAGTGGTCTGTGTGAACAGATGACCCAAGACCAGATGGAAATGAAGACAGCTCTGTGGATGTGAGTGAGGAATGCGGGACCAAGGACAAGCCTGAACCAATCTTGCTCTTATCTTCTCACCAATTTAGCAATTTAGGAGAAAGGGAGGCAGCGAAGCTTAAATTTTCCCTACCTGGGATTCAAAATGGTGATTAATCACAGCTCTGGGGAAAAAAAAATGAAAAAATTTTTTTGTTTGTTTGTTTGTTTTCAAGATTTTCTTTATTTATTTGACAGAGAGATAGAGAGCACAAGTAGGCAGAGCTTGGTAAGCAGAGGCAGAGGGAGAAGCAGACTCTCTGCTGAGCAGGGAGCCTAATGCAGGGCTCCATCCCAGGACCCCGGGATCATGACCTGGGCCAAAGGTAGGTGCTTAACCGACGGAGCCACCCAGGTGCCCCAACAATTTTTTTTTTAACCATACTTCTGAGTTTGTGGATGTTAATTCGTACCTGCCCCCGTCACAGTGTGTACCTAGAGTACCCTGAATCTGTGGAAGCCCATATTCTTTTTTAATAAGGCAGTGATTCAAATCCCTGTTTGCTTGTTAGATCCACACAGGAAGCTTTAAAAATCCTCATCCCATGACATTTTGCAGATGAATATTTTTGAAAAAAATTTTTTATTTATTTGAAAGAGAGAGAATGAGAGAGAGTACATGAAAGGGAGTAGGGTCAGAGGGTAAAGTCAGAGGGAGCAGGGAGCCTGTTGTGGGACTCAATCCCAGGACTCCAGGATCATGACCTGAGCTGAAGGCTGTCACCCAACTAACCGAGCCACCCGGGCACCCCAGTTTTGCAGATTAATTAAATTAGAATCTCTGGGGTAGGACCCAGGCGTCTGTATTTTTTTTTTAATTCCCCAGGTGATTCCAATTTGCAAACAAGGTTGAGAATGGCAGCTATAGGCTGATCTCCATGGGAAGGAGACAAGAATCAGAAAGTTACGTGGTAAGAATGGAAGTGAAACCTAGTGGATAAGTTATGTGAATTGCATGTGTGATGCTTTCCGGCATTCATTTTCACTACAAGATTGGTCTTATTGATGGGGTTAGAAAGTCTTAGCCTATGACAGAGTTTGGATGATCCTGCCAACATTTGCCTTACCTACTCTTAATGTTTCCCTGCTTTTCTAGGTAACAAAGCCCTCTTCGGACTAACACATACTTTAGTCATATTAATGAGCTCAATCTGGTATAGTCCTGCTGGCTTGGGGGATCTTCCCTATCTTAAACGTGATTGTGTATCTCTGCTCTGATTCATTACATCCTGATTTTAAAGTTTAACTCAGAGGGTAGCCTTATTTTTCCCATTTCTAAGTTCTTAGGGATGTTTTACTGTAATTCCACCCCCTCCTAGTCTTGATGACAGTCACATCACAAACTATATTATCTCTCCATAAAGACTGTTAAGAAATAATATTGCCAAAGATACATCTGTCACCGACTTAAATGGAAATTCCCATGAACAACTTCTTTCAAAATATTGTTCAAATATCATGGTAGACATTCTCCTGTTGTGTTAGCTAACAAAGGTAGAGAAATAATGCAAGTATGACCATGTAATCTTACAGCAAATCATATGGAGAAGTGTTCTTAAATGCCAAGCAGATGAATTTGCTAGCAAGCATTTATTTTCTGTCAAAGACTGTTCTTGTGAAAACAAAAATAAGAAACCTGATATGTTGCTGAAGAATGACTGGATCTAGTCTACAACCTATCTGGGCACTATGTTTATTTCAATGTGTACATTGTAATCACTTATGAATCTGGCAAAATGTCTGCATTTTGAAAGAGCTCATGAGGAATGTTGATGAAAACATAAGGTTTGTTGCATAACACACACACACACACACACACACACAGAGCGATTCCTTTTGTCTAAGTCTGGTTGATACAACACAAATTCTTAGATGATGCTTTTTTTTTTTTTTCTTAGCAAATTTTTTAGTGAGGCCATTTTTGCTTTGCTTGACCATTAAAAAGGGGGATAGAATGTACATTTTTAAACTTTCAGAATATTATTTTTCAAATATGCTGTGCTTTTCCCTGCCTTCAATCTATATAATAGTAGCCAGAGTGACATAAAAAGCATTATCTCCCATCCCTATTTGAAAGTTTAGATGTTTCCCATGCTCCTATAATAATGTTTAAATTGCTCATCTGTTTCCCCAATAGACATTAAGACCAAGTGTAGATATTTACAGTTGTACCTCAGACACCTATCCCAGTACTTGGCACATAGTAAATGCTCAATAAACATTTATCAAATGAATGAATGAATGATTTTCTCAGTCTGTATGGGCTGCTCTAACAAAAATACCATAGCCTGGGTGGGTTAAATAACAAACATTTATTTCTTATACTTTTGGAGACTGGGAAGTCCAAGGTCAAAATGCTTGTATCTGGTGAGAACCCTCTTTCTTGTTCATAGATGGCTGTGTTCTTACTGTGTCCTCACATGGCAGAAGGGACATGGGAGTTCTCTGGAGTCTTTTTTATAAGAGCACTAATCCTACTCAGGAGGGCTCCACTCTCATGGTGTAATCACATCCCAAAAGCCCTGCTTCCAGCGATTATCACAATAAGGACTAGGTTTCAACATATGAATTTTGGGGAGAGACAAACATTCAATCTATGGTAGTCTTCATATAAACTTATGTTTTCCAAGTGACTTCTCTACTAGACTATAAATTCCAGGAGGGCAAGAGTTCTCTTTTTCACCTTTGGGTGTCTAGAACAAAGCAGGAGTTCAATATCTGGTAAATGAATGAATATATGCTGTTCCCTCTTTGTTCCCTCTCTATTCTCAGGGTCTTCCTCCTTTCTCAGGGTCCCACTCCTTTCTTTCTCTAGAAAAAGCCTCCTCCTCAAGACCCTGCTCACTTATTATTTCCATTGAGTAACCTTCCCTGACACCCATGGGCAGATCCAAGTCAGTTTTCATCACTCCCTTTCTACACTGTGATGGAGCCCTAGCCAGGGGGTACAACCTTTATGGTCACAAAATGTGCCACACTTAGAGGAGTCCTTCACTAGGTTTAATGCTCTACTGTTACCAAATTAAAATTCATAATGATTTTGAGAAAGGGAGGCCTGTATTATCATTTTGCCCTGGGGTCTGCAAATTATGTAGGCATTCCTGGTCCCAGTGTAGTCCATGGCTGAACACTGGGTTCAGTAAATGATTTTGAATTCGAATGTTGAATTATCCATAGTTTCTCCTGTCCAGAAAAGGAACCATAAATATGTTCCTGTGAAACTCCTTTGCATTATTTCAACCCATTTATCAAACTCACACTATTCATAGATCATTCTCCATTTACACTTGGCATTCCACTCACTGAAACCACAAAGGAAATGTTCTCATTCCCAAAGAACATATCTACTCCAACTTTGCGTTCATTCAAATGATCTGATAGAAAACAGAAGGTACTTTATAATTTATCTTTAAGAGGATTTATTTGGATTTCCTGAGTCACTCATAAGAGAAAGCATAAGAGTCACTCATAAGAGAAAGCAAGGGCAGGTGATCTAATCACATACTTGGAAGTGCATTTTACCACTCTCCATTCTTCACCCACTCAGGAGAAGTAAAGGACTTGGCTTTCCAGGAATGGCAGAAGAGCCTTCACTGTGATAACACCTCTAAGAGAAGGCTGTCAAGAAATTGCTTTTTAGTTGAAATAGGAAAACATGTGAAACAAATAAATGCCCTTTCGACCTGGTTTGATGTAGAAGTATGATTTAGTAGTTCTGCTTGATGATTCTATTCATTTGTTGTGATTTGTAGAGAACTTTGGTTTTAGGAGTGTGTGGAAGTCATCAAGGTCAGTTACAGGAGTTAAACATTCTCAATTCTCAAATCTGGATGTAGCTTGACAGAGTGTAGAGCACACTCTGTGATCAAAACAGCTTGAGTGGTATATAGCACAGTATTTTCATTGACTTGTTTAAAGTAGTATTGGTTCAGTGGTTGTACTGCTTTATTTGTTTTGAAAACCTTAGTAAGGATGTGGTCAGGACCATGTTACTGCCATCATCATCATAATCATTACCAAACACATTATTTTAAGGCTTAACAGTTTCCCAAGCATGTTTGAATCTATTGCCAGTCTGTTAATGCCAAGAGAGCATGCATTTCTAGCAAAGGTATATTTGCCATTTTTGCCTCACATCCACTTAACTGGAGATGTTGCTTTGAGAAATGAAAAGGAAAACTGGAATAGTCAGAAAAAAACCCTGGAAACTCAGAACAACAATTCTGTAATAAATATAATTGGGTTAGGAGGAGTAAAAAGTCTAAAATAACAGGGAAACATGAATTACAAACATTAAAGGAAGTGATGTGGGCTCTGCCTCATCACAAGCACTGAGTGTTTGGCTTTCAGGGGTTGTAGCTGTCATCTTCTATCAGGAGGAATGGGTTAACCCAATTAATTGCTCTTTATGTAGGCTCCCTGAGTAAATGATAAAGAGAGTGGGGGGTAAAAGTCTTGTTAATTGCTGGTTGGAAGCAAATGCATTGTAGAGATGAAAGTAGTCACCTAACAAAAAGACTTCTCTCATTACAAAAGGGATGGCAGGTCTTTTAAAATAGGGACTTCTCAAATATTTGTTTATAGGTCATTAATTACTCAACTGAGTAAGAAACTAAAGCCCCTGCTTTAGTCAATCAGAAATTAAGACAAAGTGAATCTAAAATCATACTGGTAAAAGGACTTTAGAGGTCAGGTTTTTTTTTTTTTTTCTAAAAAAATGAAGTTTATTTATTTATTTATTTATTTTATAAACATATATTTTTATCCCCAGGGGTACAGGTCTGTGAATCACCAGGTTTACACACTTCACAGCACTCACCAAAGCACATACCCTCCCCAATGTCCATAGTCCCACCCCCTTCTCCCAAACCCCCTCCCCGCAGCAACCCTCAGTTTGTTTTGTGAGATTAAGAGTCACTTATGGTTTGTCTCCCTCCCAATCCCATCTTGTTTCATTTATTCTTCTTCTACCCACTTAAGCCTCCATGTTGCATCTCCACTTCCTCATATCAGGGAGATCATATGATAGTTGTCTTTCTCTGCTTGACTTATTTCGCTAAGCATGATACGCTCTAGTTCCATCCATGTTGTCGCAAATGGCAAGATTTCATTTCTTTTGATGGCTGCATAGTATTCCATTGTGTATATATACCACATCTTCTTGATCCATTCATCTGTTGATGGACATCTAGGTTCTTTCCATAGTTTGGCTATTGTGGACATTGCTGCTATAAACATTCGGGTGCATGTGCCCCTTTGGATCACTACATTTGTATCTTTAGGGTAAATACCCAATAGTGCAATTGCTGGGTCATAGGGCAGTTCTATTTTCAACATTTTGAGGAACCTCCATGCTGTTTTCCAGAGTGGCTGCACCAGCTTGCATTCCCACCAACAGTGTAGGAGGGTTCCCCTTTCTCCGCATCCTCGCCAGCATCTGTCATTTTCTGACTTGTTGATTTTAGCCATTCTGACTGGTGTGAGGTGATATCTCTTTGTGGTTTTGATTTGTATTTCCCTGATGCCGAGTGATATGGAGCACTTTTTCATGTGTCTGTTGGCCATCTGGATGTCTTCTTTGCAGAAATGTCTGTTCATGTCCTCTGCTCATTTCTTGATTGGATTATTTGTTCTTTGGGTGTTGAGTTTGCTAAGTTCTTTATAGATTCTGGACACTAGTCCTTTATCTGATATGTCGTTTGCAAATATCTTCTCCCATTCTGTCAGTTGTCTTTTGATTTTGAGGTCAGGTTTTATATGTGTCATTTTGTTGGAGAGCAAGTTAAAATTCCAGAGTATGCTTCAATTCCAGGCCCTTGGCAATCTCTGAGAGAAAGCAAGTGAAAAAGATCAGAGGCTTTCAAAAAAAAAATCAACCCTATATTTAAATTGCAGTTAATATTGATAAGGACAGCATATTTCCTATTCCTGTTAGATTCCAAGTTCTGCAAGAGTAAGGACTGTGTCTGGTTTATCTTGCAGTACAGGCATAAAATAGGAATGCAGGAAATGCTGCCTGACTTCAAATAAAATTTAGAGGGATCCTGGAGTGATGAGGCAACATATTTGCATATTGGGTGTAATGCATCCGAGAGTAAGTAGTTAAGTCTTGACCAGAGTTTGGCAACTTGAGATACTTAAAAAAATGTGTATCCCAGTGTATCCCAATGGTATCCCAGTGTGTGGCCTTTTTCCCTGAGAATCATTATTGTCTGTGTTGTGAATATGTATTTGGCTCTTTGGGGAGGGGCACACTGGAGCATCATATACCCTTCAGCTACACAAATGATAGCATATGATTTGATAGACTTGATAAAGCAGAAGGACTCCAGACAGGCCCCTCTTTTTACTTCAGTGCCTTGAAAAAGGAGGAAGATATTTTCCTACCTTCTCTGCCCACCACCATCACTAAGCCATTAGGCCTAGATTTGGGAGGAAGGCTTGCTTCTAGTTCTTCCACTGCCATATAGTGCTGCTGCAAGGGTAGATCCTAATAGTCAAGAAGTATCTCTTGAATGCCTGTGAATCAAAAGGCTGGAAGTGGTGGACTGAAGCTACTAGTTGAAAAGATTGAGAAAGTATTTCCCTCCAGCATCAGCTGAGTGGATATTGACTTGTCAATTCTACTTTCTAAAAGTATCTTAAATCCATGCCACATCTTAACCTTTCAACCTTCTAAGCCATCATCTTCTCATCCATGGTTATTGCAATGGCCTCCTCACTGAACTTCTTTTTCCACATTTGCTCCCCTTCAGTCTATCATGCATACTGTAGCCAAGGGATCCTTTAACAATTTCAATCAGACCATGTTACCTTTCTTCTCAAATCTCTGCAATGGCTCTTGATTTCACTCAGTGTTCTTAAAAGCCAAAGTCCCTCAAAAACCTTACATAGTTACCCTGTGGTCATTTTGACTCCTATTCCTTTCCTCCATCCCCACTCTGCTCCATCCAAACTGGCTGCCTCTCTGTTGACAAACTTCTGCCTCTGGGGTTTTGGGGAGAACATTTTTTTAAGGATTTTATTCATTTATTTGAGAGAGAGAGAGACAGAGAGACAGAGAGAGACCACAAGCAGGGGGAGGGGCAAAGGGAGAGGGAGGAGCAGCCTTCCTGCCCAACAAGGAGCCAGATGTAGAATTGTACCCGAGGACCCTGGGATCATGACCTGAGCCAAAGGCAGACACTTAACCAACTGAGCCACCCAGGCACCTGAGAGAACACATTTTAGAAAAGCTCTTAACCTACTGGCTCTTACCTACTTTTCAGGCAATAGCTTACTTGTCCATGCCTCAGTCTACTCGATGTATTTTTCATAGGATTCTGTTGGCTTCCTTCCTGGTATTTACTATAGTTTCTTATTCTATATTGGGATGGATATGATGTCTACCTCACCCCCACTAGAACATAAACTTCTTTAAGGCAGAGATCATGCAATTTCTTGCTCAACATTGTATCCTTAGAGCCTTGTAAAACATCTGGTGCATATAGCCAATAACCCTTTCCT
This sequence comes from Mustela nivalis, assembly GCF_964662115.1. Classification (NCBI taxonomy): domain Eukaryota; kingdom Metazoa; phylum Chordata; class Mammalia; order Carnivora; family Mustelidae; genus Mustela; species Mustela nivalis. Next base: position 5,967,955 of record NC_139040.1, read on the forward strand.
CAGGGTGAGGTATAAATAATGTACCCAAAATCTGCATACTGCTTACAGGTGTGCATTCCATGTAGTGTTTCTTTTGTTTCCTGTGAGCTGTTATTAAATCAATTGTACATCTCAATCAGTGGTACTTTGAATAAAGGAGATATGGCATGCAAAGTCACCTTAAAGTAATGCAATGATTCATGGGTCAGTAGGACTTTAATGTAGCCTGATAGTAACACATCAAATGAAACAATGTGTTCTTACAAAAGCTGTTTGGGCTGTTAGTGCCAGAGGCTTAAGGAAAGATGCCCTAGTGATAATTATATTATTCACCAAATTGGTATACTAGCCTCTGGTTTTATAAGTTAGTGTCTATGGATTTGTTTAATGTGACTCTGCCCTTGAGAGTGAATCTATTCCATTTCAGGTGGGCTAATAAATGATAAAAATCAGATTATAGAGTCAATAAAATTGAAGTTCAGACATTTAAATTACTTTTATAATTCATCTTAATGTTACTCTGATAGGACTCTTTACATAGGATTCATCTTGGTACTGTGGATTTCAAGGCATGGAATGTCCTCAATCCTTGAACTTTATTTTTTAAATTTTTATTATTTTTAAAATATTTTATTTATCTATTTGAGAGAGAGGAGAGAGAGTAAACAAGCAGTGGGGAGGGGTAGAGAGAGAGAGAGAGAGAGAGAGAGAGAAGAAGACTCTGCTGAGCAAGAAGCCTGACATGGGACTTGATTCCAGAACCTGGAGATCATGACTGACCTGAGTCAAAGGCAAACACTTAACTGACTGAGCCACCCAGGTGCCCCTCAATCTTTGAACTTTAACTGAGGCTGCAACTGTTTCAGATTTATGGCAAAAATGTTGTAGGGTACAGAGAAATGCTAAACAGACTTAGAAGAGCTTCTGAGGAGGAAAAGTCTCTCAAAATTGAGCATAATTACCTGGAAATCATTCCACACTACAGTGAAATTGATATATTATAGTCAGTTCATATTACTGTAAGTCAGTTCATATTACTACAAATTTATAAGAAAAATAAAATATACTACCCCTTTTCTTTTACTCTCCCATTTTGAACTTCATAATATAACATTAAATTTCTTTGATCTTCTTGACTTAATAGGTAGTTCCTTTCTTCTATGGTTTTCTTTTTTGACTTTTCTTCCTAATGAGATTTTTGTGGCAATTCATGAGACTGTCTCTCTCCTTTCCTTTTCCTGCTCTTCTTTTTTCTCCTGTTACTTCTTTTCTTTCTCTTCCCTGCTGCTTGTACCTCAGCATTTTGATGCTATGGATATTTTAGTACTTTGTATGATACTGTAGCTTTTCTCTGGGAAAAAAAAAGCTCTGTATTCCCTCTTGAGAAAAATATTGATTATCAATCTTTGTTCTTTGTCAGGAGAGACCACTGAAGTACAGGATAGTCATTTGTTTGGAAATTGTAGTAATGATAGCTTAGCTGTGTATCTTAATTATCTATTACTACACAACAAACTACCCAAATTTAGTGACTTAGCTCGATAGTTATCTTACTATTTCACATGATTCTGTGGATTGATTGGGCTCGGTCTAGTGATTTTTCTGCTGGACTTTCTTGGGATCTCTCACATGACCCTAAGTCAGATGATGGTTGAGGCTAAAACATATAAGCTTTCTTAACTTACATAGTCTGATACATTGGTTGGTGTTGCTCAAGGCTGGGCTTGGCTGGGAAGATGGGACAGCTGGGTCACCCCTTCTTCACATGACCTTTTCACCTAGTCTCAGTATCTTGGTTGCTGGACTTTTTACATGGTGGCTCAGCATATCCAATAGCACAAAAGCAAAAGCTGTAAGGTATTCTTAAGGTTTTGTTCCAAAACAGGCATAGGGTCACTTGGGTATTCTGTTGATTAAAGTAAAACACAAAGCAACCCAGATGTAGTGTGGGTAGGGCCTACCCAAAGTCATGCATAGCATGAAGCATCATTCATTTGCAGCCATCTCTGGATTAACTACCACACTGGAGAGTACAATTCATATCCCTTTAGGTATTGCTGGACGGAGGCTCACCAGTCAGAAACCACATTTTCCAGAATACATTGCTTCTTGTGGCCGTTGACTAATTATCACAATGGAATGGGGCTGAAAATGATATATTTTTCTTTAGGGTTAAGGCTTTTATGAATGGTTATGCCTTTTCTATTCTCTTTCCATTTTTCATTGATTAGATGCAAATGGTAAAATCTTGAGGATGACAGAGACACAATTTAACAGGAGCCTAAGTTCTTAGAAGCTTGTATGGAGGAAAGCTGTTAGTAGAACAGATACTCTCACTTTGTACTATTATAAGAATAAATAAGCTTAGGTTGTGTTAAGTTCTTGAAAATTTGGAGTAAATTTGATACTACAGGCTAGTGTTACCATACTAATGAAGAAATGTAGTATTTGCACTACATCCATAAAATGAAGGATAAAAATCATATGTTCATTTCAGTAGACACAGAAAAAGCATTTGACAAGATTCAACATCCATTCATGATAAAAACTCTCAACAAAGTGGGTGTAGAGGGAATATACCTCAATGTAATAAAGGTCATATATGGAAAACCTATAGCTAACATCATACTTAATAGTGAAAAACAGAGATTTTTCTCTAAGATTACAAATTAGATGAGGTTGTTCACTCTCACCACTTTTATTCAACATAGTACAAGAAGTCCTAGCCATAGCAATTACCTAAAAATAAGAAATGAGAAGCATCCATATTGGTAAAGCACAAGTTAAACTCTCACTATTTGCAGAAGACGTGATAGTATATATATAGAAAACCTTTGAAGACTCCACCAATAAACTACGAGAAGTAATAAATGAACTCAGTAAAGTTGCAGGATACAAAATTAATACCCAGAAATCTGTTGCACTTTTATACACTAATAATGAAGTAGCAGAAAGAGAAATTAAGAAAAAAAAAACCCTTCATTTACAATTGTACCAAAAAGAATAAGGTACATAGGAATAAACTTAAGCAAGGAGGTGAAAGACCTATACCCTGAAAACCATAAAAAACTGATAAAAGAAATTGAAGAGGACACAAAGGGAAGGATATTCCATGGTCATGGATTAGAAGATTAATACTGTAAAAATGTCCATATTACCCAAAGCAATCTTCAGAATCAGTGTAATCCCTATCAAAATACTAACCACATATAACTGTTGTTAATAACTTCTGATGATTGTTTCTACTTCCTTAGTGTTCATTGTGATCTCTCCCTTTTCATTCATAATTTTATGTATTTGAGCTTTCTCTCTTTTCTTTTGGATTAGTGTCACCAATGGTTTATCAATCTTATTGATTCTTGCAAAAAACCAGCTTCTAGTTTCATTGATATATTCTACTGTATCTCTGGTTTCTACCTCATCGATCTCAGCTCTAATCTTGATTATTTCCCTCCTTATGTGTGGAGTTGGTTTGATTTGTTGTTGATTCTCCAGTTCTTTAAGGTGTAGAGACAGCTGCTGTGTTCTGGATTTTTCAATTTTTTTGAGGGAGGCTTGGATGGCTATGTATTTCCCCTTAGGTCCGCCTTTGCTGTATCCCATAGGTTTTGGATCAAAGTTTCTTCCTTCTCATTGGTTTCCATGAATTGTTTCAGTTCTTCCTTGATCTCCTGGTTGATCCAAGCATTCTTAAGCAAGGTGGTCTTTAGCTTCCAGGTGTTTGAGTTCCTTCGGAACTTTTCCTTATGATTGAGCTCAGGTTTCAAAGCATTGTGATGTGAGAATGTGCAGGGAATAATCTCAGTCTTTTGGTATTGGTTGAGTCCTGATTTGTGACCCAGTATGTGGTCTATTCTGGAGAAAGTTCCATGTGCACTTGAGAAGAATGAGTATTCTGTTGTTTCAGGGTGGAATGTTTTGTATATATCTATGAGGTCCATCTGGTCCAATGTGTCATTCAACGCTCTTGTTTCTTTACTGATTTTCTGCTTCGATGATCTTTCTATTTCTGAGAGAGGCGTGTTAAGATCTCCAACGATTAGTGTATTCATATCAATATGACTCTTTATCTTGATTATCAGTTTTCTTATGTAATTGGCTGCTCCCATATTGGGGGCATACATATTTACAATTGTTAGATCATCTTGGTGGATAGTCCCTTTAAGAATGATGTAGTGTCCTTCTGGATCTCTGACTACAGTCTTTAGTTTAAAATCTAATTTGTCTGATATGAGAATCCAAGATCTATAATGAACTCCTCAAACTCAACACACACAAAACAGACAATCATATCAAAAAATGGGCAGAAGATATGGACAGACACTTCTCCAATGAAGACATACAAATGGCTATCAGACACATGAAAAAATGTTCATCACCACTAGCCATCAGAGAGATTCAAATTAAAACTACATTGAGATATCACCTTACACCAGTTAGAATGGCCAAAATTAGCAAGACAGGAAACAACACGTGTTGGAGAGGATGTGGAGAAAGGGGAACCCTCTTCCACTGTTGGTGGGAATGCAAGTTGGTGCAGCCTCTTTGGAGAACAGTGTGGAGAGTCCTCAAGAAATTAAAAATAGAACTTCCCTATGACCCTGCCATTGCACTCCTGGGTATTTACCCCAAAGATACAGATGTCGTGAAAAGAAAGGCCATCTGGACCCCAATGTTTATAGCAGCAATGGCCACGGTCGCCAAACTGTGGAAAGAACCAAGATGCCCTTCAACGGATGAATGGATAAGGAAGATGTGGTCCATATATACTATGGAGTATTATGCTTCCATCAGAAAGGACGAATGCCCAACTTTTGTAGCAACATGGACGGGACTGGAAGAGATTATGCTGAGTGAAATAAGTCAAGCAGAGAGAGTCAATTATCATATGGTTTCACTTATTTGTGGAGCATAACAAATAGCATGGAGGACAAGGGGTGTTAGGAGAAGGGAGTTGGGGGAAATTGGAAGGGGAGGTGAACCATGAGAGACTATGGACTCTGAAAAACAATCTGAGGGTTTTGAAGTGATGGGGGGGGTGGTGGGAGGTTGGGGTACCAAGTGGTGGGTATTATAGAGGGCATGGATTTCATGGAGCACTGGGTGTGGTAAACAATAATGATACTGTTATGCTGAAAATAAATAAATGAAAAAAAATACCACATTTTTCACAGAACCAGAATAATTACACTAAAATTTGTATGGAACCACCACGAAAGACCCCAAATAGTCAAAGCAGTCTTAAAAAAGAAAAACAAAACAACAAAAAAATGGAGGCATCACAATTCTTGACTTCAAGATATACTACAAAGCTGTAGTAATCAAAACAGTGTGGTACTGGCACAAAAACCCAAACATACATCAACGGAGCAGAACAGAGAGGCCAGATATAAACCCATACGTATATGGTCCATTAATATATGACAAGGAGTCAAGAATATACAATGGGGAAAAGACAGTCTCTTTAAAAAATGGTGCTGGGAAAACTGGATAGCTATGTGCAAAAGAATGAAACTGGACAACTTTCTAACTCCATACACGAAAATAAACTGAAAATGGATTAAAGACCTAAATGTGAGACCTGGGACCATAAAAATCCTAGAAGAGAACACAAGTAATAATTTCTCTGACACTGGCCATAGCAACATTTTTCTAGATATGTCTCCTAAGGCAAGGGAAACAAAAGCAAAACTAAACTAATTGGACTATATCAAAATAAACAATCAACAGAACAAAAGGTAACCTACTAAGCTGAAAAGGATATTTGCCAATGAGATATCCAATAAGATGTTGATATCCAAAATATATAAAGGACTTATACAACTCAGCACCAAAAAATAAACAATCTAAAAATGGGCAGAGGACCATTGTTGGATGCCCAACAGACACATGAAAAGATGCTTAACATCACTAATCCTCAGAGAAATGCAAATCAAAGCACAGTGAAGTATCACCTTATACCTATCAAAATGGCTACTTTCAGTAGGACAAGTAATAACAAGTGCTGGTAAGGATATGGAGAAAAAGGAACCCTCATGCACTGTTGGCGGGAATATAAATTGGTATAGCTACTGTGGAAAATAGTATAGGGATTCCTCAAAATTTAAAAAATTAAATTAAGTTAAAATTTAATTATAATTATAATTGTATATAACTATATATAATTATATAAATATACATAAGCAAATGTGGTGTTTTATGAAGGCTAATTGGTACTGATGGTCATGCTAAGTATGAGAATACCATACATCATAGTTTTCATGCCTACTTTGTGGTGACACTAAAATGCAGATCATAAAAATTTCAACTATTTAACTCATAAAGAAAATGCAACATATGCCTCTGTTGACTAAAGGATTTCCCATTAATTCATGGTCACAGCCAATTAATTTTCCACTTTGATTTATAGTCAAAATTTATGCTAAATTTCTGTTAATATACTGTGAATTGATACGAAAACTACTGAAGAATTGTATAAATTATATAAAGGATGTTAAACACTGTAGGCATACTAAAGGATAGAGCTCTGTATTAGTGTAAAATTACAAACACCAAAATTTATGGGAACTTAATCATCGAAATCTGTGCATAAAAAAATTTCATCTCTTTATTTTACATGGATGAAAAGTTGAGTCAAAATTATAATGGACACATACACATGGCAATAGAAGAGTAGAGTGGCATTTAGAGTAGCTTAGTGTCAAATTGTGTCTATTTTGACACAAGAGAATAGCAGACTTAGATTCATCATGAGCCTGCTATAATACCTGATATTCCTAGTATCAAAGTCTCACAGTGGCCAAGAAGTCATGCAGTTAACATTACTTCTGGTGTCAAAACCATAACAAACTGGATTGGGATAAATGTAATGCAAGGTCCTGCAGAGTGGAAAATAAGCAGGCTCAGATAAGCAGCACACTTGGAACTAAAGTTTCTGCAATTCCATTAAGCTCCCTTGATTTTGAAAAACAAAGAAGCCCTCAAGATGCCTTATGTAATTAAGGTTTGTTGTAAGAATATAGATGAGGAGTAACCTCACTGGGCAACAGGTAGCTGTCACTCTGGATCCAAGGAAGCTGCTCCAAAGATGGGTTTTCTTGTTGTGTACCCTTATTTCAAGCTCTCATGGATCTCCCCTGCACAGCTCTGTTGTTAACTGGACTTTGCTACTTAGTTTTTGCTTCTCTTTTTTCCTGTTACAAGAATAGACTGATCTGATGAACCACACCCCCTAGCCTCTGTGTCTCTTTTCAAATACTCAGACTTCTCCTGGTACAATGGAAGACATACAAATTCCTACTTCAACCAAAACTTCTACATGTGCCATCAATCTCAGCCCTTCTTGCCTGACCAAAGACATTCCAGAAATTTTCTCTTTAATCCTTTTAACCTCAACATTTCCCATCTCAACTGCATTGTTCCTCTGAGCACAAAAATATGTTGTAATTTCTCCATTATTAATAACAACACAAAACAAAAACTTGGCATCCATCTCCAACACTGTCTTATTTGCTCTCTTTTATAGCAAAACTTCTTGAAAAGCGTTGCCTGTGCTGTCTTCATTTCATTTCCTTACATTCCCTCTTGGACCTACTCAAATTAGGGTTTCATGCATAGCACTGTGCTAATATGGCTATTTCCAAGGTCAAAGACCTTCTCATTGAAACCAGTCATCAATTATCATACCTCATTATGCTTGGTCTATCTGTAGCATTTGATACAGTTAATCATTTCTTCCTCCTTGAAACACTTGAACCTGGATTTCAGGACCTGTGCTTTCCCTGTTTTCCTTCTACCTTACTGGCCACTCCTCATCAAATTCAACTGATGATGCCTGTACATCTTTCACCCCTAAGGATTGGGTTGCACTGGACTAGGTTCTCAAACCTCTTCTACCTATATACTTATTCCTTCTTGACTTATCCAGTTCCCTGGCTTAGAATATCATCCATATGCTAATGATTCCCAAATCTGTATCTCTAGTCCAAAACCTCTTCCCTAATTGCTTGGTACATATATCTAATGGCCTCCTTGACAGCTTCACGTTAATAGCTTAAACTTAATATTTCTGTTATGGACTAAATGTTTATGTCCCTTCAAAATTCATATGTTGAAACAAAACCCCCAATGTGATGATATTTGGCAGTGAGACCTCTGTGAAGAATTAGATTATGAGGGCTATAACCTTCATGAATGAGAGTAATGCCTTATAAAAGGGGATCTGGGGAGCTCCCTCAGCCTTCTGCTATGTGAGGATACCATAAGAAGACAGCCATCTTTGAACCAAAAAGTAGACCCTTACCAGATACCAAATCTGCTGGCATTTTGATCTTGGACTTCCCAGCCTACAGATCTGTTGTTATAAGCTACCCAGTCTATGATATTCTGTTATAGCAGCCTGAATAGAATAAGGCATCTAAAACAGAACTGCTGATGTTCTGCTCCAATTTTGAGCAATCTGCAGCATTTATTACAGTCAGGATTTGGTAATCCCATTATTGTAGTTGCATAGGCCAGCATCTTGGAATTATTCTCACTCTTCTTTTTCTTCTCTCACAACCCACATCCCATATGTGAGCAAATCTTGTGTCTCAACTGCCAGTTGAAACAAAATTCCACCACTTCTTCTTAACCTTGGACTACTCTGGTCCAAACATCTACCACCTTCTTTCTGATTTATTGAAGTAGCCTGCTAACTAGGCTCCTTAATTTTGTCTTTTCTCTCTATAATCTATTCTCAGTGTAGCATCCAGTGATATTTTAAAACTTTAAATCAGATCAATCTCCTGCTCCAAAGCATCCAGTAGCTTACCATCTCAAAGAGGCTACAATGCCTACAAGACATCTGTTACCTCTTCTAAAAACAAGTTTTCCCACCTTAGTCCACCCCAGCTTTCTTGATATCTCTCTCACCTTTTTTTCCCCCCAATTTCTATTTTGGGGATGAATATCTGATTGGTCTAGTCAATTATACATCACTGGTTAATCTGTATTTATTGGTTGTTTCTGAGTCAGGGCTTACTCTTCATCTGAACAATGATTAGAAGCTAAGGCTTTCTTTTTCCCAGAGAAGAGGCTTGTGGTCAGGTTTTGTCTATTGTTGTTTGGTGTGATGAAGATTTTTATATACATTAGGTTGTGACATGTACTGGATGCTCTGGTGGGAGATGGGCTTAATGTATTGCCTATAAGACTTCAGGTTATGACTACATTTTTTAGGCAGTTTATATGATTTTAACTCCCACCTACACTTGAAGATGGAATTTTAAAAAAAAATTTTCAATTTATTTATTTTCAGAAAAACAGTATTCATTATTTTTTCACCACACCCAGTGCTCCATGCAATCCGTGCCCTCTATAACACCCACCACCTGGTACCCCAACCTCCCACCCCCCCACCACTTCAAACCCCTCAGATTGTTTTTCAGAGTCCATAGTCTCTCGTGATTCACCTCCATTTTCAATTTACCCCAACTCCCTTCTCCTCTCTAACACCCCTTGTCCTCCATGCTATTTGTTATGCTCCACTTATTTGAGGATGGAATGATATTGGAAAATGAACAGGTATATTTGGGTTTGGGGATTCAAGGTATGTGACCTCAGAAAAATCACTTACCCACTAAGCTTTATTTACTTCATCTGTAACATAACGCATAATCACAGCATTTCCTTCATAGGATTTATATGAAGATTTAATGAGAATATATATGTATATTTGAAAGAGAACCAAATAGGAATTCTAGAACATGCACAAAAAAGTAAGTGAAATCAAGCTCTACCATTGTTGATTTAACACCTGAAGAGAGAATTAGTGAGTGAAATAGACGGTAATTCAGAAGAAGTTATCCAAAATTATATAAATAGGATGGAAAATAGAAGAGATGGAAGGAGACAGTTACAGAGAGAAGCTTGAACATATATTTAAAATTGATGTCCAAGAATGAGAATGATATTTGAAGAGATGATGGCTGAGAATTTTTCAAAACATATAAAGAGAATAAGGACAAAATAAAGATTTCAGAGTAACAAAAAACAAGGAACTTCCTATAAACAGATTTAATGAGCAATATTTATACAAAAGAAAAATAATCCTCAATGGAGGTATGGAGATGCAGGAAAGAATAATGATAAAAATAGAAAATATTGGTAAGTCTAAATGAACATTTTAAAGTATAACAACAACAGTATATTGCATGTATATCTATATCTATATATTTATATATATATGTCCCATATATATTACATACACAGATATATTTAATATATATGTAATTGAAGTACACAAAAACCTAATAATTTATGCATTGTCCTTGAAGAGATGAAAGTACTCACTTAACAGCAGTATATAACTGGAGGAACAAAGGTGAGTTATTGAAGAATGCATATAGTATAGATTTATTTACAGAAAATTCAAAACATGCAAATTTAACACATTACTTAGAGGATAAACATGGGACTAACCAGTAAAGAAATTCTGAGAATGATAAATACAACATTCATTGTGAGAATAGGGACGGTCCTGCAGAGACTATCATTATCAGTGACACTTAAATCATGTGGTGGACAATGTTTGTTGAATTCTATTTCATAAGTTTTGTAAGTCTCATATCTGCTCAGTGTTACTTGAAACAGTGAAAGAGAAAGTAGGTCTATAATGTCTTGTGAGATTAAGAAGTAATTTAGAAATAATAAAACTTCGGGGCACCTGGGTGGCTCAATGGGTTAAGCCTCTGCCTTCTGCTGCTCAGGTCATGATCTCAGGGTCCTGGGATTGATCCCCACATCAGGTCTGCTCAGCAGGGAGCCTGCTTCCCCCTCTCTCTCTGCCTGCCTCTTTGCCTGCTTGTAATCTCCATCTGTCAAATAAATAAGTAAAATCTTCAAAAAAAAAAAAAAAAACTAAAACGTAGCAAAAAATGACGAGAACTCCTTTGAGCCTTACACAGATAGCAGAAAATAATTAAGCCAAAAAGATAATATAGCTATTAAAAAAGGTCATAAGACTGTGTAAATACTGATAAAATAAATTGTATTAACATACTAGAGAACAATTATAAGTATCTAAGAATAAATTATTTTACTATCAAAATGTTATATATAATTTTATTTTAAAAATATTTTATGTTAGGTATTTTATTTGTATATGTATATAAAATTTTACATTTATATCTATAAATTTAAATTTGTATATATTTTATAATATACTTAAATATTATGTATATTATATAATTTATATGAGTTAATTTATATTTAAATAATAGTTATATGTAATACACCTCCATGTATCTGTTACTCAGATACAAAATTACCAAGTTCTTGCAACATGTGTCTCATTACCTTTTCCCATTGCTTCTTATGTTGCTGAAGTAGGCTGGATATTAAAATATGAGAATTAAAAAACTATAAAAGAAATAAGGGAATATCCAAGAACATCTGAGCAAAGAAAGTTTCATTATTGCAGTAAAGAATTCTACAATAGAATATACATGTCATGCACGTAGTGAATATTTCCCCCCAAGTCAAAAAAAAAAAAAAAGAATTCTACAATAGTGTTTGGACAGCTAACTTCGGATCTCTTAGAGTTTGAGTAGGATAGGATTTTAAACCTGTTAGACTTCAAAAGAACTTTGGTTGAAGGTACTGGAATGGGGGATGAAGAGCAGTAAGATAAGATCCTTATCCTGAAGAAGCCTACTGTGGGTGGCAACAACTTGGCTACAGTGTGGCGGTACAGTGTGCGCTGTGAGTGGTGGGAATTTAGCACAATGGCACCAGAGAGGAAGGTATGATAAATCACATCTGAAGGTCAAGAAGGTGGCATAATCTGTAACATATCTTAAAGGATGGGATAAATCTTGCCATGTGGAGAAAAGCAGGAGGGCACAGATCCATCAAGAATGAATAGGAAGAGGAATCTATCTGCACTGATCATTGGCAAGTCAAGTTCCACAACCCTTTCTCTCACTAGCTCTAAGCCCTACCATTGGATTCTACTATTAGGCTAAGGGCACCCAAAGACTCTGGTAGAAAATCATATAATGCAAAATGGGAATTAATTAAGCTGGTCAGTTGCTGTGACATCACATGTGCCACAGGATAGGTCATTTTTATTAAAGAGGTTGGGGAGTCTAGAAAATGGAAAATGGATAAATCCTGGGGTATTGCCAGGGGTGGGGCTTCTGGGTTGTTTGTCAGAACCCCTCATAAAGAGATGATCCATGTACAGAGGAAAGGGGTGAAAACAAGATGGCAAGCTTTTGATTCCTGACTGTTGCAAGGGCTGTTGTTCTCAATCTTAGCTGTGCATTAAAATTGCCCTGGAGTTTTAACCTTTGACCCAGCTTTGCCTGTAAGGGTTTCATTTCATTGTTTCAGGGCATGGCCCTGGAGTCAGAATTTTTTTTTAAATGTTTTATTTTTTTATAAACATATATTTTTATCCCCAGGGGTACAGGTTTGTGAATCGCCAGGTTTACACACTTCACAGCACTCACCAAAGCACATACCCTCCCCAATGTCCATAACCCCACCACCCTCTCTTGACCCCCCTCCCCCCAGCAACCCTCAGTTTGTTTTGTGAGATTAAGAGTCACTTATGGTTTGTCTCCCTCCCAATCCCATCTTGTTTCGTTGATTCTTCCTGGAGTCAGAATTTTACAAGCTTCCCAAATGATTGGACTATGCAGCCAGGGTTGAGAACCCTCACTAAATCTATCCAGTCTCTTCTGGAATAGCTATATTGAGGTAGGACAGGGACAATTTCTTATTCATCTTTATGCCCACTGATATACCTAGCACAAGGTCTCATAGTTATAAATTTCTTAGGAAATGCTCATTAAATACTCAATTTCTAGAGAACATGCTGTACTAAAATATTGGTGTGTGTCTTTTTGGTGCAATGGAATCACTGTTTTCTTTCAGATATACATTGGTTAGATATTTTAGTGAGAATGTCTAAAATAGTGTATTAGTCAGCTCTATACCTTGTTGTGGGAGACATTCTCAATTTTCTTTCCAACGGTACTTTTCCCCACCTTGCTTTTCTTTGCTAACAGAACCCTGGGTCTTGTTCAGTGGAAAATGTGCCCAGTCTACCAATTCCCACTGACCATTGACCGGTCTAGAGAGAAATATGTGTGACACAGTTTTTGGCTATTTAGATTACAGGGGGGCATATGAGAAAGGCTTTTCTTCCTTATAGATAGTTGTATAAATAGGGTCTCAGGGAACCCTCTTCCCTCCTATTGTGCTTTGAATCTTGTTGTATGAATGTCTGGAGCTGCAGAAGACATCTTGTGACCAAGAGGTGACAAATTTGAGAAGAGTATAACAGAATGGTAAAAAGGGCTTGACCTGTGGATCATGTCTTTGAGAACTCAAAGCCTGGGACTGTTTTCCACTAGATTTCTAATTCAGTAAACAATAAATGTCTTCCTAGAATAAGCTGTCGTTGGTGACAATTCTGTTACTTGTAGCCCAAAGCATCACACATTGAACAATTCCTTTTTTAAAAAATCAGGATATTTCTTTATTTTTAGAATATACTCATCTTTAATGTCATAATTTTCTCATAACAATAAGGTATTTTCAGTTTCTTTTTTATTGAGGTATGGTTTATATACAATGTTACACTGGCTTTAGGTGTATAACAAGGATTCAATAACTCTATATGTTATGCTATGCTTGTCACAAATATAGCATCCAGCTGTTGCCATACAACAGTATTACAGTAACATTGACTATACTCTCCACAGTGTACCTTTCATCCCTGTAACTTACTCATTTCACAACTGGTATCCTGTATCTCCCATTCCCTTTCACCCATTTTTCCTATTCACCCATCTCCCTCACCTCTGGCAACCACTATTTGTTCTCTGAATTTATGGGTGTTTTTGCTTTGTTTGTTCACTTGTTTGTTTTTTAGATTCTACATATAAGTGAAATAATTACATAATTTGTCTTTCTCTGTCTGACTTATTTCACTTAGCACAATACCCTCTAGCTCCCTCCATGTTGCCACAAATAACAAGATCTCATTCTTTTCTATGGCATGATATTCGTGTGTGTGTGCGTGTGCGTGTGTGTGTGTGTATGTGTGTGTGTGTGAAATCTTCTTTATCCTTTCATCTATCAATGGCGATTTAAGTTGCTTCCATATCTTGGCTATTGTAAATGATGCTGCAATAAACATAGGGGAATATATATCTTTTTGAATTAGTGTTTTCATTTTCTTTGGGTAAATACCCAGTAGTGGAATCACTGGATCATATGGTATTTCTATTTTTAATTTTTTGAGGAAACTTCATACTGTTTTCCACAGTGGCTATACCAATTTACACTCCCAACAACAGTGCATGAGGAATCCTTTTATTCCACATTGTCACTAACACTTATGTTATTTCTTATCTTTTTGATACTAGCCATTCTAAGAGGTGTAAGGTGATATCTCATTATGGTTTTGATTTTCATTTTCCTGATGATGAGTGATGTTGAGCATCTTTTCATGTGTCTGTCTGTTAGCTGTCTGTATGTCTTACTTGGAAAATTGTGCAGGTTATCTGCCTATTTTTAATTGGATTCTTTTTTTGTTGTTGTTAACTTTTATAAGTTCTTTATATATTTTGGATATTAACCCTGATAGTAAGGTATTTTTAATCACAATTGCTGAGTTTCCTGTTTTTCTCTGTCTTTTCTTAATCTGCTTATAATAGTAATCTAGTTTCATTAAAGAGAAGTTTCATAATATACAGAAGTACAGTGAAGAAAATTCAAAACACTCATAATCTTACCACATAGATATACTTGCTGTTAACATTTCAGTTTGCTAATTTTTCAGTATTATTTGATATTTCATTTTTATCAAACTTTTATATATTTATAGCTTAAAATAAAATAGTTCTATAAAATGTATAAAAATAACAATCAACTGTCTCATGTTTCCCAAGCCTCATTGCCACTTCCCATATATAAACTTTTACCTCTTTCTTGTCATATTCATCTCCAAATATATAAATAACCTAGAATATTTGTATTTCTTTATATTTTAGTTTCACATGTTCTCTTTTACTTCCAAATATGAACAAAAGGGACTTGACTTTCTTGCATAGCTTGCAGACCTCCCAGCCTAGTTCATATCTCCTATCGCATCCTTCTAATAAGGTCATATTATAATTATATTTACCCTTATAGTTCATCTTTACATTATTATAGCATAGAATTTTTTAAAAAGATTTTATTTATTTATTTGACAGAGAGAGAGATCACCAGTAGGCAGAGAGGCAGGCAGAGGGGGAGGGGGAGTCAGGCTCCCCGCTGAGCAGAGAGCCTGATGTGGGACTCAATCCCAGGACCCTGAGATCATGACCTGAGCCGAAGGCAGCGGCTTAACCCACTGAGCCACCCAGGCGCCCCACAGCATAGACATTTTAATGATGGTTAAATCATGTAGAGTATTATGATTTTATTTCCTTTCTTATGTAAGTCTATAATCTCCATGAATTTAACACTTATCTTTTTTTCTCTCATGTGCTTATAGCACCTGCCACTATAACACCATCATATTCTCTTAAAAGATATGTATATTTCCTCTTGGTAGCTTCCCCCAAGACACTAAAGGAAGTAAACTACAACCTCCTATTTCTGAAAAAATGGCTACTTTTTGTGTCTTTGTTTTATTGTTATCTATTTGAGGAGATTTCCTTTAGTGTATCTTCCAGTATTTCTATTGAGTGTTAAACTTTCTGCTACATTATTTTAATTACCTAAAGCTATTTTTGGGATATTCCTTATAGGATTCGGTTTTTATTTTATAACTTTATGTTTCTTCCTTTTTTCACCTTTTTCTTCATCTTCCTTTTAAATTTGCTATTCTTTTTGTCTGATCCTTTCATGTTGGAGCTGTTCCTCAAATGTACGGTGCTACTTAGATGTTCATTGATAGGCATAGTGGGATATCTCTGCTCAGGATGCTGTCTTTTCCTTAATTCTCCTCTTCTTTTCATGCTTCCATGCTTGGCTTTAAATGGTGTTTCAAAATCCAGAGTTTCTTTTTAAAATATTTTATTTATTTATTTGACAGACAGAGGTCACAAGTAGACAGAGAGGCAGGCAGGGGCAGGGGGGAAGCAGGCTCCCTGCTGAGCAGAGAGCCTGATGTGGGGCTCTATCCCAGGACCCTGAGATCATGACCCGAGCTAAAGGCAGAGGCTTTAACCCACTGAGCCACCCAGGCACCCCAAAATCCAGAGTTTCTATGGATCAGCTTCTCCACAGTCTATCTCTGCCAGTATATATAAGGGCTTCTCAATCAGACCTTCAATCAATCCTTTTGGTTTTTAGAGCCATCCACACCATCATCAGTGATACCTACCATCTCTAATTACTGAGCCTTTCCAGGGTCGTTTAATTATTTATTATAAAGGATTCATGTGAACAGCCAGATGAAGAGGTACATAAGGTGAGGTCTAGGAGGGTCTCAAACATAGGAGCATCTGTCCCCTTGGAACTGGGGTATGTCCAGCTCCTGAATGACTCCATCTTTTAGGTTTACTAGAAACCTCCATGTATATGAACATATGAATGAATATATATGTTTATATTTATATGCCTATATGTATACACACACACTCATTATGAATTTTTTGATAATGCTAAAAAAGTGGAAGGAAAATAGACATCTATCAACAGGGGAATGGATGAATAAAATATGGTATATCTAAATCATAGAATATTATTTATTCATTAAGAAAAAAAATATTTGAAGGAATTCCACACAGTAATATTAAAATAGCAAGGTGCAGAAGACTGTTTTTGATGATCTTATCTATGTAAAAAAATCATCAACAGAAAAGATTCTTTGTGAGATGTGATATATAGATATGTGTCTATGTACAAATGTGAGTGTGGAAAACTATGGATGGTTGAATTCTAGGTAGTTAAAGTGCTTTATCTTCTTGTCAGGAGGGGTATGGCTTGGGATCATATGGAGTGAGGGGGAGAAAAGAGGGAGTGGAGAGCCAAGTTATAAAAAAAATCATCATCATAATGGAAATATATTTTGTCTGCATCCTACCCGTCTGGCAGATATCAGATTTAGAATTCTCAAGTTTTAATTTCCATTTTGCTATAGCAACAACTAACTAATGGCAGGACCTTATTGAGTGAGTTAATATTTGTTGATACCTCAAAATACAGCCATCTGATTGGAAGATATTGGCCACATATTGGATTCTGAATCACATAAATAAGGGCTATAAATAAGAAATAGGATCATAGTTAAGCATATTAGAGAAAACAATATGGAGTATTTCAGTTATGTTCTTTAAATATCCTGGAACTTTTGTAACTTAAAATTGTTCAGTAGCCTAGGTGACTAACAATAGTTTCCTGCAAGTTCTGAAATCCTACTCTTCTAGTATCTAGTTCTTTGATTAGATTTGCACATTAAGTATTAAGGTATGAAAGAGGGAAAATAACATTTAATGGCTTGTGCCAAGCCCTGTCCAGTGGTACTTCTCTGGTGTGCTTTTGGGCACCAAGCTCCATAAACCACACTCAATACCACCACACATAAATATATGATCAAAGTAAATATGTTTTTTCTTTATTATTTATTTGAAAGAGATCACAAGTAGGCAGAGAGGCAGGCAGAGAGGGAGGGGGAGGCAGGCTCCCTGCTGAGCAGAGAGCCCGATGCGGGGCTCAATCCCAGGATCCTGGAATCATGACCTGAGCTGAAGGCAGAGGCTCAACCCACTGAGCCACCCAGGCACCCCTGATCAAAGTAAATATCTTACATTTACTATGCAAGTAGAGCTTCCAGACATATCCCTCTCCCCTTTTCAGACTGCTATTCCTAAGCCCCTCTCAGAGATTCTGAGGTCTGCCAACAGCAGGCACTTTGAGTTAGTATTTAATTTTTTAAAATTTTTTAAAAATTTATTTTAGGCATAACAGCATTCACTATTTTTGCACCACACCCAGTGCTCCATGCAATCCGTGCCCTCTCTAATACCCACCACCTGGTTCCCCCAACTTCTCACCCCCCGCCACTTCAAATCCCTCAGATTGTTTTTCAGAGTCCATAGTCTCTCATGGTTCACCTCCCCTTCCAATTTCCCCCAACTCCCTTCTAGAGAGGAGAAGGGAGTTAGTATTTAATTTAATCATTACAACTACTCTGTAAAACTAGGTGGCATTTCCATTTTACAGATAAGGAGATCAGATTCTCAGAGAGAGGTAACATCGGATTCAAATTCAGATACCCTTCCCAGGAAGTCAGAACCTCCCCTGACTACTCTGTATTCGCAGTACTTTGCATTATTTTCAAATAACAGAAACCACTTCTGGCTGATGTCGGTGAAGGGATTTGATCACTAGGAATATTGGAATATCAGTCTCAGAGCTATGCAAATTTAAGCAATGCTCACTCCAATTCAGACCATAGAGTGGACAGAGTGAGGACCCTTTTTTACTGAATGCTATAGTTTGGCTCACTGACAATGGATGCTGTCACTGGCATTGCTGTCCCTGCTACCTCAGCAACCCAGTTGTCTACAGTCCCTACTGACTCCAACTCACAACAGTGCTTTCCTTGAGACACTCCTACAGCAAAGTCCCAACACCTGTTTGGTGAATTCAGCCTAAAATAAGAGTTTTAAAACTTCACTGTGAATTGGGATAATCTGTGAAGCTTCTTTTACTCTCTTTCCCTCTCTCTTTGCCCCTTCTCTACCTCTCTTTCCCCTCCCCCGCCCTCTACCTCGGAGATGATTTTATTTTATTTATTTTTTCAAGATTTTATTTATTTGACAGACAGAGATCACAAGCAGGCAGAGAGAAGGGGAAGCAGGCTTCCTGCTGAACAGAGAGCGCAATATGGGGCTCAATCCCAGGACCCTGGGATCATGACCTGAGCCTAAGGCAGAGGCTTAACCCACTGAGCCACCCAGGTGCCCCGATTTTATTTTATTTTTTAAAAAAGATTTTATTGATGTTGGAGAGAGAGCAGAAGGTGGGTGGGGCAAGCCGGCTCCTCACTGGGGAGCTCAGGGCTTCATCTCATGATCCTGATATCATGACCTGAGCCCAAATCAAGAGTCAGTCACTTAACTGACTGTGCCACCAAGGTGCCCCCTCCCAGAGATGATTTTGATGCAGTTGGTCTGGGTTGGGGTCCAGGAATCCTAGGTTCCAAAAACTTTACCGGCAGATCTAATGTACATTGAAGGCAAAGAGCCACTTGTCTATTCCAGTCCAATATTTGGTCACCAGGCTTCCTTGATAGGAAGAATCACCTAGGTACTTGTTAAGGTAAACATTCCCTGGCCTAATCCCAAAGCCACTAAATCAGAGTCTCTATGAGAAGAGCCCATGTAGCTGTTAATAAGAATCTCAGATGACTTTTATCATCAGGGAAATTAGAAAAGTACCCTTCTAGGACAGGTGAGCATACTCTAGCAGCAAGGAGCCTGGAAAAGCAAATGTCTGGCATTTTCTGCCTCTCTAAGGGAGAAGTGGGCCCTGACTCCCAGCATGCACAGAAAGGGGGTTTGTATCCTGGACCCCCAGAAAGAATGACAAATGCCTATTATATTCCCACACAGTTTCACTGTTGACACCTAGGTTTCTTTAAATGGAGTTTGTATTTTCTTCCAGAGGATTAATTGTGACTAAAACATCAACTCTCAGCATACATCCTTGCCAAGAAAACTACATTACTACTGCTTCTTAAGTTAGTCTTTGTCTCAGTACACGTAAGTAAAAGGAGAGGTGCTTGACCTGAGTTGGTGATTAGAGAGGCTGCGGATGAGCTCTTGAATGTTATTCTGGTTCTGATCTCACTTTGGTAGAAAGCTGAACCAGAATTTAGCCCTCAAGAAGTATAAAAGAATAAATATGACAAAGGCTTGAACATTGCTTGAATAATTATCATAAAATGTGATTCAGTTGTTTCCTTAATATTGCATGTCTGGATTATGAATGATGTTTAGAAATTAAAATACCTCAGTGTATTGCATTTTTTAAAGATGACTCCTTTGAGGACCTTAAACTGTCTTTTACTTGGAGTTTAATTTATTTTTCTTATGTTTTCAAGAATGGCCTTTCCACAGAATACAGTCTATACCTCTCTAACTGAGTGTACTAATTCCTTCAACAGAGCATCAGCCAGTGTAAACATTCCAATTTCAACTGCATTTATACATCAATATGTTCTTTTAGCCAGGAAGAAAAGATCTCCTCATCCCTATTGTCAATCCATAAACTTTCTTTTATAGCAACATATTTAGGGGGAAAGACATCCATCCTACATATTCTGGACACAATCAACTGCATGTGTTACAGTGATGAAGATGGCCTCATGGGCAGCTTGACCACAGAAAGTTGCTGAAAAGAAAGGTTTGGAATGGTGATTAGGATATGCTACTCAACCTTCTCTCAGTGACATGCATTATAGTTTCGCACACTCCAAGCTGCATGTTCACAGTCAGTGGGTTTACCATAATGGCATTTGTTAAGGTTGTTCTCAGTAACTTTATAGATCACTCTTCTAGGGCCACAGATGGAAGTTCCCAGGCAAAAGCTTTGATTGATAAGGCAGTTTCTCCATACCAGCTCATAAAAGGAAGGGCCAATGTTATTATATACTAAGTAAGGAAACATCTTTGACGGGAATAGTCTGGTCTCTTTGGGTTCAAAATGTTTAATTGAATTGTGGCTTCTTGACCTCCAGGTGGGACAGGGGCCTATGCTAGTCATCAAAAACATCTCGTGCATCTAGGACTGTGAAACCAGCTTCAGTACAACAAATTACAGTGCCATTTGTTTCATGCTCCTTTGGTGGGGCCAGGTGATAAATGGTGCCAGCTGGGGTTACCATTTCAAATTTTCCAGTCCAGGCTTGTGGGGTCAAGCAAATTGGGATGACCACTACTACTTCTATTAAAGGGAATAGAATGAAAAGGGGGAAATGATGTGGATTTTAGTCTGAAGGTGTGTCTGAGACAGTTCACTTATGCCTGGGTCCAAAGGCAACTGCACAAGAATCCTTGAGAAGTCTACATAGAAACCTGCTGCTTTTTATGCTTTGGCTCTCCTTGTTTAGCATCAAGGAGCCCTGGCCACAAGGGATGCTGTCACATTTCGGTTCTGCTTTTGGGAAAAGACTGGATTTAGGTGATGATCTGTTTCTAAGACATTGTTTTGTAATTGGTAATTTATAAAATGATTATGTATAGATAGTTTACAATATATAGATTAGTTCACAGTGCCATTAAATAACTTGTTGAAGAGCAGGGATCTGTTTTTTCTGTGTAGAGGGCGAGTAAATATTAGGATCTCTGGAACATATGGTCTGTCACAACTACTCAACTTCGCTGCTGTGGCATAAAACCAGCCAAAGACAATATGTAAACAAATGGGTATAGCTGTGTGCCAATAAAACTTAATTTACAAAACATCCAACCTGATATAAACTATGTCACACAGTAAACATAATGCCATTGACCCAAGTGTTTTAAGATCTGGGCTCATGTGTAGGCTCTATCACCTGCTAACTGTGTGACCTTTTTAATTCTCAGTGTCCACATGTCAAAAATGGCATTACTAGCCTCTACCTACTTATATGTCTGTTGAGAGAGTAATAATAATAAAATAATATATAACTAAATAATATTAGTGATCATTACCATCTTTTGAGCATTTACTGAATGCTAGGTATTGGGTTAGGTTGGTTATATTAATCATCTAGTTGTGTCTCATGCTGTGAGAAATGTTCCATTTTGTTTATGTATTAACACTATTAAAAATCAAAATTATAAATTTTTGCTGAGCACTTGATAAGTACTAACGTGCTAATTGTTTTTTATGAATTCTCTCACTAAGTCCTCACAACTTTGGTGGGTATTATTATTAACCCCATCTTACAAATATTAAAGTCAGAGAATGCCACTATTTTGTTGCAGAGTATGCATTATAGAAGTAGAAACAATACAGATTGACTATTGAGTGAACCTAAATACTTCCTTCTTTTGCTTTCTTATTCTAGAGGGCATTTTCTCTTGAAATTTAATCATAATAGGAGTGTGTTCTCCCTTTTACTTCCATCTTTGAGGTTGTCCCAATCTCTCTCTCTCACTCTCTTTTACCATAGTGCCCAGTGATTTGCTGATTCTAATGGCTTACAAATATCCTGAAGCATAAACTGTCCTGACATGTATCTAAGTAATCTGGTTGCTCAGGATCTGAAGCTCCAATGCGCGAGTGATACTATCAAACTGACTGGACAGTTTATAAATACAGGCTTGAGCTAAAGGCAAGGTCTGTGGGCTGGGTCTACTCTTGGCTGGGAATAGCTAATAAGTGCTCACTTCAGTTTTTCTACTGATTCACTGGCTCTAGCATTTTCTATCACACTCCAAATATGAGGGCTGGTCTCAGGTATGAAGATCAAGTGTTTGAATTTGGAATTCAGTGCCACTTCTCTCTATCTCTCTTTTCCCAACATCTTTCCAGGTCATCATGCACCCATTCATTCATTCATTCATTCAAGTATTCAACAAATATTTACTGGGTACCTATAATGGAATGATCCAAGTACTGAGCTAGATACTGGAAATACAGCAGTGATCAATCAAGTTGGAGAGATACTGACCAGAAGCAGCTGACAATCTAGTGGGAGAGCCAAAGAAGAAAACAAGTGATGTAATTATGAATTATCATAAGTTTAAGGAACTAACAAATAAACAGATTAGCTCAGAAGGAAGATTTGGGGGTGGAGGGAAGTTAGAGTCATCAGGGAAGACCTCTGCAGAACAAACATTGATGCTGAGAATTCCAGGAGAGAAGGGGCCAACCAGACAGAGAAAATGGGAAGAGCCTTGCAGACAGAAGGAATAGTATATACAAAGATTCTGCAACAAGAGATTAGAGTTTCTGGGGAATAGCAATAATGCTTAGTGTGGCTGGATTTCAGTGGGCAATGGGAGGAGAATGAGACTGGACAGATAGGAGGGGTGGTGGTAAAGACTGAATTTTACTCTGGTCATAATGGGGAGTCATCAGTAGCCATGGAGCAGGATGGTGACTGTTCTGGCTTGGATTTTAAAAGAAATCACTGGATGCCAGACAGAATAGACTGTGGGAGCCAGGACGGGAGCAGAGGGAACATTTAGATGCAATTGAGATGAGGAGAATGATAACCTGGGCTAGAGGGGTGGTGGTGAAGAGGGAGAGAAGCTGTCAAAATCAACATATATTTTGAGAGTAGAGGTGACAGGGCTTGCTAATGGGTTGAACATGATGTTGAGAAAAAGAAAACCCTGAAATTAAGACTATGGGGGTTGGGGAAGCACCCCAACCTCTGGGGACTTCTGCAGGAGGAGAATCAGTGGGAAGTAAGTTTGAAGTGGCTCCTGAGATAAAAGGAAAATTAACACTGTGGTTCCCTCTGTCAGGGATTTCTGAGAAGGTATGAAAGATGAGTATAGAAAAATAACCCTTGGGTTAGGCAATATAGATGTCACTGGTGATCTTCGGTACCCTGAATGTCCTTATGTGGGCAAAAGACAGGAGTGAATTAAAGAGAGAATAGAAGAACTGGAAACAGTGAGTATAGATAAATATTTTGAGGACTTTAGCTGTAAAAAGGCGTTAAAAAGTTAGGGTTGGGTAGTGGAGTAAAATATGTAGTTGTGAGAGGAGATCTGAATGCCAGAAAGAGTTGGGTGAGGGGTGCAGTGGTGGTGGTAGTGGTGGTTAGGGAAGGAATGAAGGTCTTAAGGATCCCAGGAGGGGGACAGGACCCAGAACTCCAGTGAAAGTGTTGCCTTAGGGAGGAATAGAGACAGAGCCTTCACTGTAAATAGAAGAGAAAAGGATGCCACTGTGGATGGGTTTGCAAGTTTGGCCAAGAGAAGATGATGGAATTCAAGCCAAATGTTACCTGCTTCGTACATTCATTCAGCATATTTTTTGATCAGCAGGTATGTGCCAGGCACTGTGTTAGGCTCTGGGGCTATAGCAGAGAATAAAATAGATAAAAATTCTGTCCCTGTGTAATTTAATTTCTAGTGGAACTAAGATTGAGTGCACAAGAGTGGGTATGGAAGGTCTGAGGAGCTAGAAGCAGGCTTGAAACAGGGTTAGAGGACCCTCATTCCATCCTTAAACTTTACCTGATTTCATTTCTGCATTTGAATGTTTATGGGCACTGTTCATTTCTGTATTTGAATGTTTATGGGCACATATATGTTGTATAATCAGAAAAGGAAATGATTTAAGAAAATATTATGTCTAAGGTTGTCCTTGTATTCTTCTAGACCAGCATTATAGAGGAATGGCAATAGGAAAAGGCATGTAGCCCCGTGACAGGATGATGTCAGTGATATGTTAATTTTTTTCCTGGTATGTCCCCTCTTTGCCCTTCTCCTTACTCAGGTAGTTAGAACTGCACTATCCTATGTGATAGTCACAAGCTACATTGTGTCTCTTGGGCACTTGAAATATGGCTTGTCCAAATTGAGGTGTGCCATTAGTGTGAAACACACTGTATTATAAAGTCTTAGTATAAAAAGCAAAGTATTTTATTAATAATTTATACATTTCTTACCTGTCAAAATATTCTGGATATAGTAGATCAAATACAATATATTAAAATTAATTTCACTACGCCTCACCACTTTTAAAAAATGCCACTACTAAAACATTTACAGTTTCATATCTAGCTCATGTTCTGCTTCTTTTGGACAGAGCTGGTTGAGACCATACAGTGCTGATGGCCTCCTCCATCTGGCCTTGGGCTGCCTTGCTGACCTCATCTATTCTCCTTGCTGTTCATGTCTTAGGGGCTTTCCTTTGCTGTTTGCTGGTCCTGCAATGCACTTCTACCAGATAATCACTTGGGCACACTCCCTCCCTTCCTTCAGGTTTTTATTGAAATGTCACTTTGATAGCGAAGCCTTCCAGCAACTCTAAAGTTACAAAATTGCAGCCTCCCTCCCTACTCTCCTCTGCTTGATCTTTCTTTGTAACACCTATCTGCAACTGAAACTGTGCATTTTATGTAGTCATATACCCATTTTCTGTTTGTCCCTAGGAGAGCAAGGATTTATTTTGTCCTGTTTTGTTCACTGCTGGAATGTTGCTTGGAATGTAGTGAAACCTTAGTGAACACTTGCTGAATGAAGGAATCAGTTGCCTCAGGGGCGGGACTTGACAGGGTGGGCTACAAGAAAAAGGAGACTAACTGGGTCTGGTTTACAAAAGTCTGAGTCTTAGGGTAACAAACCTGTCCTGGACAAACTAAGTATTTGGGGGTGGGGGATGTTGGTAAAACTAGCAGGACTCGTCAGTATGGCAGAGTGGGAATAGGGTTCTCTATGGAACTCAAATGTGACAGGGGTGAAGGAAGATGGACCCATGAACTGAGGAGATTAAATTTCTACCAATGGGGAAGGAAGTTTCAAAGTAGAAATCAACTCAAATTGCAGAAAAATAAATTTCTATTTCTCTTAGACCAAACTTTGTGGCTGAGATTCCCATACTGAAAGAAATGGTAGACATTTCATGCTAGGATTTCCTGTGCCCTCAGGAACAAAGAATAAGAGACCACACTGGGGTCCAAATAGCTTTCCTCATTTCTACCTCCCCACCCATCCCACTGTCATACATCTGATCTATCAATAAAATTCCATATTCAGGAAGATTTTCAAATAAATAGTTCCATCAAGACAATCAGATTGCATCTCTCTGACTCTATCTTACATGTACATATCTATGTATGCCCATATCTCTATTTATCTAGAAAATAACTTCATGTGACCATTGTAATTTCAAAGGCAGAATCAGAAAATGTGAGATGCAAACCATTTAAGAGACAACTGTATTCTGAGAAATTGCTAAAATGATAAGTGACACTGCATTCAAGGAGTGAATTTGGTAAGCGTGTGATTCCTGGTTTTATGTGAGTTATATACCAGATGATGTCCCCCCCCCCCAACCATGGCATTTCTGTGTACCCTGCCACACCCCATCTCTGAGATTCAGTCTGTCCTGCATTTGCTCCTTATCTTTCACTCATGCTCTGGGATGGAGGTAGGCCCGAAGGAGAGGCCAAAGGACGGGATGAGGATATATGCTTCACACATTTTTTTTTTTTTTGAGCTGCTGATTTTTTTTTTAAGCTGCAAGTTTAATGGCTTATTCCAGGCATCAAAATCATTGCATTAAAGCAGAAGATAAAAAAAAAATGGCTCATTCAAAACAGCTGCTTCTCACTACTACATGCCTTGCCAATAGCTTGCTCAAACTGCCAGCCTATGGTCTGGAGTCTGATGAGACATGTTCCTTTAAGTTGGGTCTATTGGATTTCTTAACATCGTTGTTGTTCCCCTGACTTAGAGGATGAAAAAAAAATGAGTATTTTAATGAGCATTGTGTAGGCTTCAGATTTTTTTTGTTTGTTTGATTTTCTCCTTTTAGAATTAGGACAGAGATCATTCTGGCACTCAGTAAATATTGAATTACACTGCTGGCCTGTTCACATTTCACCTAGGAAAGATATAGCAAAGAATCTAGGAAATATCATTTCACTTAGTATTCAAAAAAGGAGAATTGCACTTTTCAGAGCAAGCAGAGACACAGAGGAGTGGCTTTGGTGGCTTTCCAGTTGGTCTAAGATTAAACAGATGTTCAATATTCAGTTCTGATTGCACATGTTCTAAAATCGAATATACCCTGTTAAAGGGTTCAGTCATGGAAAAGGACATTCTTTTGAATAACAAATTCATTCATTTTCAAGAAAGTAGGTTGAATAATGAAGTGAACACACCAGTGCTGCTTTGCTCTAAGTCTTGTTTTCTTTCTTCTCTTTGTTACTCTGGAATATAAAAATTTGCTCTCTTTAAATTAAGTCAGTTATATGGGGAGTAAAAACACTTTTGTTACTTAGAGATATATTGTAGAAATTTGGGGGCATATGCACCATACTGAAAATGAGATAATCTGATCACAGTGAAAGAAGGCATCCACTAGAATGATGCATTAAACCTTTCAAAAAAGTATTTTAGTTGATTTATTCTTTGTCTTGGATCTGATGGGAAAGTGTCTAAAGCAGAGAAATGTGTTCTTCATGTGAAAAATTAAAATTACTGAGTTCTATCCTTAACTTTTCCAGATACCTTTATATATTGCATCTTGTTTAGTATAAAATAGCTCTGGTGGTCTTGAACAGCAGTCACAATTGTCTTTCCTGTTAAGGAAATCAGGAGCTGCTCCCTCTTGGCATGAACTCTCTGAATGTTTATGTCCAGTCTGCTTTGATGTCAAAAATAACTCTCATTGGTGATTTTCAAATGTAGTCTCCCTTCAAAATATGATCCTCAGCTGGTATCCTTACTCCTCAAACAATATCTAAAGAAGGGACTATGGAACATTTAGAACCAGCAAACTGATCTTCTGTATGCTATATCTATTTAGCCAGTTTTAAAAGTCATGGGCTCATGGGAATACTCTGGTTGCCATCCAAAACTGTGTCTAGGACCACTTGTTTAAACATAAAGCCCAGAAGGTACAATGCCAATAGACACAGATGTGCATCATACAGTGTGTTGAGACTTTGCATGCAAATGAGATACCTCCTCTGGAAAACCCTTCCCTTCCTTCTCCCACTTTGCCTGTAAGATTTTTTTCTGCACACCTCGATTCCTATGTCTTTCCTTCTGAGAAGTCCTCCCGTGTGCTTTTGTTTCCTCTTGGTCATGTCACTCATCGCACTTCATTATAATTGCCTGTTTACCTTTATGTCCCTTCTCATCAGACTGTGAGCTCTGTGAGGGGCTTCTCATTGTTCCACTTTTCATCTTCGTATTTCTAGGACCCAGCTTGAGATAGACACTTATTTATTGCTGTTTAATGAATGGATGAATTCAGAAGACCTGTTTTTATGTCCCACCTTTTTTAATTGTTAGGCATAATGAACTGGGAGAAATAACCTCTTTGAATTTATGTCTTCATTGGTAAAATGGGGTTGATTATCTATACATTACACACTTTGTGGGAAATGGAAGCCCAGGAGAACAGAATGACCATTTGCATATCATATGATCACACAGATAAAAAGAGGCACTGTCAGGTCTGTAGGCAAGTGTGCCCTATTCTACATTTTGCTTTCTTTCTAGAATATGACAGTGCCTCTCGAGTGAAGTAATTTTCAGTTGTGAAGACAACAAAGAAGGAAGTATATATTAATTGACAAAATATTTTAAGTTTGGTTAATAAGCAATGCTGCTCTTAATCCTGCCAGTCAAAATGTTGGGTGCAAATCACTTATCATTTTGGATAGTGACTCTATTTTGTGTATTTTGTAGTCAGAAGACCAGGTTTGGAGTCCTTGGTCTGATTGAAACTTTCTTAGGTTTTGAGATATTGGAAAACTTTTCTTGAGCCTCTGATGACTTGTCAATAGAATGAGAGTAATAATATTTTCCCCCAGGGACACTTGGGTGGCTCAGTCAGTTAAGTGTCTGCCTTAGGCTCAGGTCATGATCCCAGGGTCTTAGGGTAGAGCCCCACATCAGGCTCCCTGCTCATTGGGGAGCCTACTTCTCCCTTTCCCCACTGCTCTTGCTCTCTCACAATCCCTTTTTCTCTCAAATAAATATTTAAAATAATAATAATAATTTCCCCCAGTAGGATTATAGTGAGGATGAAAAAATATATATAAGCTGTAAGTTACTGTCCACATATAAGATGGTGGCTTCATGATTATTACTAAGAAATGTCAAGTTAACTACTTTCACATATGATACAAGAGGTCAGCACCCTTTGTAAAACCAACAGAATTAGAAGATATTAAAATTTAGTTTTTACAGTTATTTATAACTGTCAAAACAACTTACTAGGTTGTATCTTAAATATTTTGAATGAAATTTTTCTCATAACGCCTGAAAGATAGAATGTCTTGTTTTCTAGCTTCCAACCCATGGTATAACCACAGGAAACTGAGAAGCCTCAGCAGTCAACAGACCTCGCTTGAAGGAAGTATACATATTCTGGAGCTGTCTTTCTTTGTTCCAAGTCTTTGGAAAGAATTTGAGGCCCACACACTGACCAGATTTTCTCAGTAGCTATAGGTGGTAATGAAGTCATCCTTCAAGAGTTAAGAGTATCAAAAGGAAATATCAGAATGAATTGTAGCAATTTCCGAGAGTTGTTGTAGCAAATTACCACAAACACAGAGGCTTAAATCAACACAAATTTATCTAACGTTCTGAAAGTCAGAAGTCTGAAATAGATTTCACTGGTCTAAAAAAGCAAGACATGAGCAGGGCCACCACACTCCCTCTGTAAGCTCTAAGGATGAATCCATTTCCTTGCCTTTTTCTGGTTCTTGGAGTTGTCTGCATTCCTTGGCCTCTTGCTTATGTCACTTTAACCTCTTGTTTCCATAGTCACATCTCTTTACTTTCTCATCTATTGTTAAATATCCCTTTGCAGCCCTCTCTTAAAAGGACACTTCCACTTATATTTTAGACCACTTGTGTAATCCATGGCAATTTCCCCATCTCAAGGTTCTTAAAGACATCTGTGAGGTCCCTTTGCCATATAAAGTAACATGTAGGGGTTCCAGGGATCATGACATAGATCGCTTTAGGGAGCATTATTCAATCTACTATGTGGATATATACAGGGGTGTCATCACGATTATTACTAAGAAATGTCAAGTCTGTCAGCCACTGTCACATATGATCTAAAGGGGGCAACACCCTTTGTACAACCAACAGAATAGAAGGCATTGAATTTTAGGGGTTTTTTTTCCTATTATTTACATAGTTAAAATGGTTTACCAGGATATCAAATGTTTTGAATGAAAACGTTATCTGGGGGCACCTGGGTGGCTCAGTCATTAAGTGTCTGCCTTCGGCTCAGGTCATGATCCCAGGGTCCTGGGATCGAGCCCCACATCAAGCTCCCTGCTCCACGGGAGGCCTGCTTCTCCCTTTCCCTCTCCCCCTGCTTGTGTTCCCTCTCTTGCTGTGTCTCTCTCTGTCAAATAAAGAAATAAAATCTTTTTTAAAAAGTTATCTGCAGTTTTTCCCCTCAGAAGAGAGTTCTATTCTGGATTTGGCTCTGGATTTCTCTTAGGGGTTAAGGGAGACATTGAATGGGAATGTTACCAGATTTCTGGTTTCAGACTTAGGAGATCTAAGTAAACACAGTTGGTGAGGAACAATGTGGGACATGGAACCGAGGTCTTCTATAAGGAGTTTGAAGTTTCCCTCCTCAACCACATTGCTTAGTGTTAAAAGTAGGAGAGTAGCTGTTCCATATAGTCAAGATGCCGAAGATTTTTCATAGGCTTTTATATTTGCAGGTTTGGGGTCATACTGCCTAAGACTTTTATAGTTCATAGTGCTTTCATAGACATTTATTTCATTCAGTCCCTGAGAATGATCCTGTGAGGGTGATAGAATTATATCCTCTTTTTATAACTCAGACACAGATAGGTGAAGAGCTTTGCCTACAAAGTAAGGGGAGGCCTTGGACTTGAACTAAAGATTTCTGGTTCCTTATCCATGGTGCTGTCCACTACTCTACAGCTGTCTTGAGACCTTGAAGTTCAGTCTTATTTCTGACTTCACATATTTGAAGCTCCTCTCCAACTTTCTTCTAATCTGTGAAAGCAGGTTTAACATAACTTTGACTCTGTTCTGCTCATACTTTATCTTGAAATAACTGGGTAATTGAAGCAAGAGATGTGAGTGTATGTATGTGTATAAGAGAACTTGAATGATCTAGATAACTTTCTCCATTTTCTGTTCTATGAGGTGGGAAAGACAAATTCTGTCTTCTGTAAGACCTGTTGATGTGATTTGTATATGCCAGTATTAATGATTTTGGAAGACATAGATGGAAAAGCTGAATGCACTTGGTGGGAGCTTTGGTCTAGTATGGTTCTTATTTTTGACTACTATTCTGAGTTCATTCTTCTAGAATAAAGATCTTTCAGTGACTTTTGGGAAAATAAGAAATTATTAAGGAAGAAATATTGACTACAAGATAGTTTTGTTCTAGGGAAATTACCACAAACTGGAAACTTAGAAAAAAAGATAACAATTTCTTGTAGCAGTATCACCTTTGGTTTTGTTAAAATGTATAAAACCATAAAATCATAGATCTGGAAGGGCATTTGTAATTACTTAGTTCCAACTTCTCACTTGGTATAAGAAGAAACAAAAGCTATGATGTCAAAGTGTAAGTTCATGGTAAAGTTGAGATGGGAAAATAAGTGTTAAGTTTCAGGAGCTGGGGCCTCATCTACCACCCTACACATAATAAACTAACATTTCTGCATTATGACTTTTACTATACTTTTATCTCTTTAATTCAATTCACAGTAATTTTTTACACATACAAAGATGATAATTTAGAAATACACAGTGTAAACCAATTTTTATTGATTCTCTTATTTTTGTACCAGCAGAATGTCACAAAATATATGCAAAAAGTCATAACCAACCTTGAGTTCAATCATAGTGACAGGAATGAGATACAAAAATGAAAGAATTACATTGGTTGTAATTCAAAATACAAGAAGATTGCCAGTTCATGACTTGAAAATCATTTTAAAAGAATATCTTTCCAAGAGGCCATTAATCAGATAGTTCTAATTCATGGAGAGAACCATTCTTCATGAATTAGAGAGAATCTGACAGTTTTGTTAATTCCTTATAATAGGAACAATTAATAGGGACAGATTTGCCATCGATAAGCTGTTTCCATAATTGAGTCTTAAGGTTTTGAATTTGTCAACAATAATATAGAGTGCAATTAGAAAGTAACTGGGGAAATAATAATAGTTGTGCCTTTAATGAAGACTGAGACCCTTTTATAAAGTCTGTGTAATTAGTTTCTGTCTGCTAGCAAATCTTTTTGAGTCCTACAAAATTATGGGCTATATCATATCTGAATGTTATTGATGCCTCTTTCTTATATAGAGAGCAATTAGGAAAGATAGCTTTAAAAAAAGACTGGTGAGGTAAGAATAGAGATAATTGAAAACTGAGAAGAGTAATTTCCATTGTCCAAAAAAGTGATAATGGAATCCAGCATGTAATCTACTATTTTTCTTCATTTTGTCATTCTGAGATCTAATATCAGGTTAGTCAATGGAATATTTCGTCCATCATGGTGGGTTTAATATTCCTCAAAACGAAAGTCACTACAGAAAGTTAGATTAGGGCCAATAAGTTCCTGAAAGATTAAAACATTTCACTGGAAATGTTAATGATGCATATATCCTATCATGCATCTGGCTAGTTACCCACTTTCAGTTTATATGAATAACTCCACCAATGTTTCACAATATTGTACTGAGAAGGGAAAATCACAATTAATTTATAATGTGCAGAGAGAACATGTGATTTTTAAAAGTTGGGGAGGTAGGTAGGTTAGAAAACACTAAATGCCCCCCATTTTTTTTACACCAGAAAATATATTTTATTCTCATTAATGAGATTATTATAGCATACCAACATAATTATAAAGGATTTCAGACCATAAATATGTGGTTTAAAAGATGTACTTACATAATGAAGTTTTATAAAAATTCAAATAAAATAGTGTAAGGACTATACTGGCATAATGACATTCTCATGAATTTTTTTAAAACACATGTTTTTAAAAAATTTATATATATTTTTTCAGCATAACGGTATTCATTCTTTTTGCACCACTCGTAGTGCTCCATGCAATCCATGCCCTCTCCAATACCCACCACCTGGTTCCCCCAACCTCCCACCCTGCCCCTTCAAAGCGCTTCAGAATGTTTTTCAGAGTCCATAGTCTCTCATGATTCACCTCCCCTTCCAATTTACCCCAACTCCCTTCTCTCTAACTTCCCATGTCCTCCATGCTTTTTGTTATGCTCCACAAATAAGTGAAACCATATGATAATTGACTCTCTCTGCTTGACTTAGTTCACTCAGCAGAGTCTCTTCCAGTCCCGTCCATGTTGCTACAAAAGTTGGGTATTCGTCCTTTCTGATGGAGGCATAATACTCCATAGTATATATGGACCACATCTTCCTTATCCATTCATCCGTTGAAGGGCATCTTGGCTCTTTCCACAGTTTGGCGACCGTGGCCATTGTTGCTATAAACACTGGGGTACAGATGGTCCTTCTTTTCACTACATCTGTATCTTTGGGGTCAATACCCAGTAGTGCAATTGCTGGGTCACAGAGTAGCTCTATTTTTAATTTCTTGAGGAATCCCCACACTGTTCTCCAAAGAGATTGCACCAACTTGCATTCCCACCAACAGTGGAAGAGGGTTCCCCTTTCTCCACATTCCCTCCAACACATGTTGTTTCCTGTCTTGCTAATTTTGGCCATTCTAACTGGTGTAAGGTGGTATCTCAATGTGGTTTTAATTTGAATCTCCCTGAAGGCTAGTGATGATGAACATTTTTTCATGTGTCTGATAGCCATTTTTATGTCTTCATTGGAGAAGTGTCTGTTCATATCTTCTGCCCTTTTTTTTATATGATTGTCTATTTTTTGTGTGTTGAGTTTGAGGAGTTCGTTGTAGATCCTGGATATCAACCTTTTGTCTGTACTGTCATTTGCAAATATCTTCTCCCATTCCATGGGTTGCCTCTTTGTTTTTTTGACTGTTTCCTTTGCTGTGCAGAAGCTTTTGATCTTGATGAAGTCCCAAAAGTTCATTTTTGCTTTTGTTTCCTTTGCCTTCGGAGACATATCTTGAAAGAAGTTACTGTGGCTGATATCGAAGAGATTACTGCCTATGTTCTCCTCTAGGATTCTGATGGATTCCTGTCTCATGTTGAGGTCTTTTATCCATTTTGAGTTCATCTTTGTGCATGGTGTAAGAGAATGGTCGAGTTTCATTCTTCTACATATAGCTGCCCAGTTTTCCCAGCACCATTTATTGAAGAGACTGTCTTTTTTCCACTGTATATTTTTTCCTGTTTTGTCGAAGATTATTTGACCATAGAGTTGAGAGTCCATATCTGGGCTCTCTACTCTGTTCCACTGGTCTATGTGTCTGTTTTTATGCCAGTACCATGCTGTCTTGGTGATCACAGCTTTGTAATAAAGCTTGAAATCAGGTAACGTGATGCCCCCAGTTTTATTTTTGTTTTTCAACATTTCCTTAGCGATTTGGGGTCTCTTCTTATTCCATACAAATTTTTGGATTATTTGCTCCAGCTCTTTGAAGAATACCGGTGGAATTTTGATCGGAATGGCATTAAAAGTATAGATTGCTCTAGGCAGTATAGACATTTTAACAATGTTTATTCTTCCGATCCAAGAGCATGGAATGTCCACAATAGCCAAACTATGGAAAGAACCTAGATGTCCATCAACAGATAAATGGATCAAGAAGATGTGGTATATATACACAATGGAATACTATGCAGCCATCAAAAGAAATGAAATCTTGCCATTTGCGACAACATGGATGGAACTAGAGCATATCATGGTCTTCCATCTTTTTGTGTCTTCTTCAATTTCTTTCATGAGTGTTCTGTAGTTCCTCGAGTATAGATCCTTTACCTCTTTGGTTAGGTTTATTCCCAGGTATCTTATGGTTCTTGGTGCTATAGTAAATGGAATCGATTCTCTAATTTCCCTTTCTGTATTTTCATTGTTAGTATATAAGAAAGCCACTGATTTCTGTACATTGACTTTGTATCCTGCCACGTTGCTGAATTGTTGTATGAGTTTTAGTAGTTTGGGGGTGGAGTCTTTTGGATTTTCCATATAAGGAATCTTGTCATTGGTGAAGAGAGGGAGTTTGACTTCTTCATTGCCAATTTGGATACCTTTTATTTCTCTTTGTTGTCTGATTGCTGTTGCTAGGACTTCTAATACTATGTTGAACAAGAGTGGAGAGAGTGGGCATCCTTGTCTTGTTCCTGATCACAATGGGAAGGCTGCAAGCTTTTCCCCATTGAGGATGATATTTGCTGTGGGTCTTTCATAGATAGATTTGATGAAGTCCAGGAATGTTCCTTCTATCCCTATACTTTGAAGCATTTTAATCAGGAACGGATGCTGGATTTTGTCAAATGCTTTTTCTGCATCCATTGAGAAGACCATGTGTTTCTTCTCTCTTCTCATATTAATTTGTTCTATCACATTGGTTGATTTGTGAATGTTGAGCCATCCTTGTAGCCCAGGAATAAATCCTACCTGGTGGTGGTGGATAATCTTTTTAATGTGCTGTTGGATCCTGTTTGCTAGAATCTTGTTGAGAATCTTAGCATCCATATTCATCAGTAATATTGGTCTGAAATTCTCCTTTTTGGTAGGGTCTTTGCCTAGTTTGGGGATCAAGGTAACGCTGGCTTCATAGAAAGAGCCTGGAAATTATCCTTCTGCTTCAATTTTTTGAAACACCTTCAGGAGAATAGGTGTTATTTCTTCTTTGAAAGTTTGGTATAATTCCCCAGGGAATCCGTCAGGTCCTGGGCTCTTGTTTTTTGGGAAGTTTTTAATCACTGCTTCAATCTTTTTACTAGATATTGGTCTATTCAGGTTGTCAATTTCTTCCTGGTTCCATTTTGGGAGTTTATAGTTTTCCAGGAATGCATCCATTTCATCTAGGTTGCTTAGCTTATTGGCATATAACTGTTGTAATAACTTCTGATGATTGTTTCTACTTCCTTGGTGTTTATTGTGATCTCTCCCTTTTCATTCATAATTTTATGAACTTGGGCTTTCTCTCTTTTCTTTTGGATTCGTGTGGCCAATGGTTTATCAATCTCACTGATTCTTTCAAAAAACCACCTTGTAGTTTCATTGATACATTCTACTGTATCTCTGGTTTCTACCTCATTGATCTCAGCTCTAATCTTGATTATTTCCCTTCTTATGTGTGGAGTTGGTTTGATTTGTTGTTGATTCTCCAGTTCTTTAAGGTGTAGAAACAGCTGCTGTGTTCTGGATTTTTCAATTTTTTGAGGGATGCTTGGATGGCTATGTATTTCTCCCTTAGGACCGCCTTTGCTGTATCCCATAGGTTTTGGATCGAAGTGTCTTCCTTCTCATTGGTTTCCATGAATTGTTTCAGTTCTTCCTTGATCTCCTGGTTTAGCTTCCAGGTGTTTGAGTGC
Source organism: Mustela nivalis (assembly GCF_964662115.1). Taxonomy (NCBI): domain Eukaryota; kingdom Metazoa; phylum Chordata; class Mammalia; order Carnivora; family Mustelidae; genus Mustela; species Mustela nivalis. Next base: position 6,004,073 of record NC_139040.1, read on the forward strand.
CTTTGGAACTTTTCCTTGTGATTGAGCTCCAGTTTCAAAGCATTATGATGTGAGAATGTGTAGGGAATAATCTCAGTCTTTTGGTATTGGTTGAGTCCTGATTTGTGACCCAGTATGTGGTCTATTTTGGAGAAGGTCCATGTACACTTGAGAAGAATGAGTATTCTGTTGTTTTGTATATATCTATGAGGTCCATCTGGTCCAATGTGTCATTCAATGCTCGTGTTTCTTTATTGATTTTCTGCTTCAATGATCTATTTCTGAGAGAGGTATATTAAGATCTCCTACTGTTAGTGTATTCATATCAATATGACTCTTTATCTTGATTAACAGTTTTCTTATGTAATTGAATGCCCCCCATTTTTTAATGAAGAATTTGAAACCCAAAGAGGTGAATGACTTGTCCAAGAGAGAGTTAAAGACCAAGTCTCAGGTCCAGGTCTTTCCATGCCACATCTTTCAATTTTCTTTGTTCAATTTCACCTCATACCAAACATATACTTTTCGCTCTGAATTGAGTTATAAATTTTATTAAATGTCACATTCTGCACTTTTACATACAGATTCACAGTTAAATTTATCTTGTGATGTGTGCAACATAGCTGTACCTTTCTGAATTTAAATAAACTCCACATTCATTATACATTAGATACCTGGGCATATTCTGATTTATAAGATACATGGTTGGAGAATGGCATATTCTTTACTTAGCGAGTATCCTTCATAGCTTTCAGAAGGTTGTTCTTCAGATTTATGATTCAATTAGAAAGGGCTCAGAAAAAGTTTTCTTTCAATTCAATGGCAATCTAAAAGAAAATTATTTTAGTGAATTGACGCCCAGAGTTTTAATGGAAGTAGATTTCTCTGCCACAAACAACCCTCCTGGGATTGTGAAATTAACAACAATCCAAGATTCAAGCAAATCAATACTGAGGTCCAAAGTGTTGATTGTTGAGTATATGAATTACCAGAGCCAGAGGACATTATTTAAATAACTTCATCCCCAGAGGAAAAACATGTCATGAAAATGGGCTATATTACAGCATTCCCACATCTTTCATTTAACTAGATAATGAAGATAATTTTTTGGCAGAGTAGATTGTGGGTTGCAAAAAGGAACAAAAGAGAAACAAATAACACTTCTAACCCTTGAAGATTCCTGGATTTCACTGAAGTTCCTTGAAGCTCTCAGAGTTTTCCTAAAAATGCCACCTGGCTCTGTAACTTAGATCTGCTAAGTCTTGCCTGGTACTAAAGAACAGACTGCTTACCAGTTTTCCTGATTGGAGGAAAAATCTGCCCACTTTAATTTTATGAGAAAATGGCTTGGTAAGTGAAGTTTTCCTTCCCTATCTCAAAGAAAATGTACAGGTATGATGTGTGATTTCTGGGAACATGCTGATGTCCTGGGGACATTGCTTCCAATTCAGAGAGCCTAGGTGTTCTGAAGGGAATTTTTGGTCTTCTTGAGACCAACTATTCAGGAGTTTTCTTTGGATTTTAAATGTTGATATTCAATTTATTAAACATATAAATCCCCAAACCTAGTTTTTCGTCACTCTTGAGTTCTACATACAAATTTTTTTCATTCTCTTTATAAATCTAATTGATTTTAATAATGTATAGTAACATTTACCAACATAGTTAATTAAACATCTTCAACTATTTTAAACTTCATTTATATACTTAATATATAGTATTCATTTTCCTTTCTTAAGTCTTTTAATTGTCTGGTAAACAAAGCCTCTGAGTACTAAATTATATCTTCTAATAAATTGAATTTATATATACAGTGAACTAAAAGTTCTCTCAGATGCTCCAATAATATTAAAGAATGCAATAAAATTCCACTTAAAATCATGAGTATAATCAGTTCTTCAGCTCCACAGTTTAAATTGGAGTTACAAGGTTGTCATTCTGAAAGTTCAAATTATCTTAAAATATCAAATGCATAGATACCAAATATGTACAAAAATATATAGTTGGATTCTCTAAAACCTTTATTTTATTCATTCCAAATCTTCTCACATTTAGAATATCTGTACTCACTAAAGAAAATAGTTACTATTCTAAATTCTCATTACTTACAACTGGAAATGTTGGCCAGGTATGAGACCTGGAACTATATAGGTCTTTGGACCACCCATGCTGTCATTATGAGCCCTTTTTATACAGTTACTGTATCTTAAATGACTTTACTTAAAAGAGAATAGGTCTCTTACCTCGCATTACAACAACCCTAACACATCAAGCTCTGACAAGCACACAAGTTTGTTCATATTATGTGCTCAATAGCCACTCCCACAATTGTTTTTAAATATTTTCCTCTCTCTAGATGTAACTGTAAGTATCTCAGCTTGGTAGAGGCTGGGGAATATATTCTACTACAGGGAAGCATGACAAATTTAGGGTGTGTGAAGAAAGAGTTAATGCAGCCAGGTCTGATTGCTCACTCTTTGAATGTCTCCAAATATCTTGGATTTACTCTGAGCCAACCTCTGGGAATATAACCCTTCAGAATGTTCTCTATATCACTGATGGATTGATTATTTTGTTTTGTGTACTTGAAAGAAATAAAGCATACCATAATAGTTTGTCAGGATTGCTTTGCACAAATATCAAGATTGATAATGCTCACCTGGTTTCATTGCTTTGGTCCTGAATTTCAGTTGCCATGGCTGATGGCTAGCAAGATGTGCCTAGTGACCAACTTCCCATAAAAGCCTCAGGTCCCAACTTTCAAATGGGTTTCCTTGGTAGAGACTTGCCACTTGCACTTTGCTGCCAGAGAAAAAAGCCCATCCTGTGTGACCTTGAATGAAGGAGGGTTTCAGGAGCTTATGCTGGATATCTCTGGACTTTGTCAATAGGTATCTTTTTTTGTTGCTACTTCCACTCTGTCTTCTGCTATGATTAATCTTAACCAAGAGTATAAACCTGCTCTTGATGTGTGATTCTTTCTAGTGGATCATTGAAGTTAAGGAAAATGTTGTGAGATTTCTTACACAGGAAGAGACCTGATAATTGTTATCACTAACAACTAGAACAAGGAATTAAAAGCAGGAACATACACTGATGATCAAGGAACAACAGGGATTCCATTGTTTGTGGAGTAGAGTGTTATGAAAGGAAGAGGAATAGAAGGTAAAGTCAAGGAGTAATGGAATGCTTTGCAGGCCATGGAGAAACAGGAAGCCATTGGCGGTTTTGAATAGAAGAGTGGTGTAATCTAAGTTTTAAAAGAGATCACTGGGGCAAGCTTTGAGAATGGATGGTAAATGGGCAAGGGTAGAAGTTGGGAAACATTGGGAGGCTATTGCAATAATCCAATTAAGAGATGTTGGTGACCTGGACCAGGTAACCCCAGTGGAGGTAATTAGAATGGTCAGAGATCAGATATTTTGATGATAATTTTTATGAGTCAAGTGGAAGAATAGGGTGTGTGAAAGTTTGCCAGACATAAGCAACATGTACAAGTAAATGATCCTTTTGGGGTTTAGAATGTTATTTTGACCATGTGGATAAATACACTTGAGAGTCCAGAGGGAGGAGGCACGCCCCATTGCCACGGTCACAGAGGGGGCTTACTCAGGCCATTCATAAGCTACAGACAGACATTTTTTTTCTTTGAAAGATTTTATTTATTTATTTAAGAGAGAGCATGAGTGTGAGAGAGTACAAGAGGGCAGAGAGTACTTGAGAGTACAAGGCAGGGGAGAGAAGCAGTAGGCAGAGGGAGAAGCAGAATCTCCACTGAGCAGGGAGCCCATTTCAGCCCAATGCCCAGAACCCTGGGATCATAAACTGGGCCAAAAGCAGGTGCTGAACAGACTGATCCACCCAGGCATCACCACACAGACCTTTTTTAAAAAAATTTTCAGATTTTTTTATAAATTATTTTTATAACATATAATGTATTATTTGCCCCAGGTGTACAGGTCTGTGAATCATCAGGCTTACCCATTTCACAAAACTCACCATATCACATACCCTCTCCAATGTCCATAACCCAACCACCCCCACTCTACCCCTCTCCTCCCAGCAACCCTCTGTTTGTTTTGTGAGATTAAGAGTCTTTTATGGTTTGTCTCCCTCCTGATCCCATCTTGTTTCATTTTTCCTTCCCTGCCCCCCAAATTTCCAGCCCTGCCTCTCAAATTCCTCATATCAGAGACATCATATGATAATTATCTTTCTCTGATTGATTTATTTGTCTCAGCATAATACCCTCTAGTTCCATCCACATCGTCGCAAATGGCAAGAGTTCATTTCTTTTGATGGCTGCATAGTATGCTACCACACACACACACACACACACACACATGTTTTCTTTATCCATTTATCTGATGATGGACATCTAGGTTCTTTCCATAGTTTGGCTATTGTGGACATTGCTGCTATAAACATTCGGATGCATGTGCCCCTTCAGATCACTACATTTGTATCTTTAGGGTAAATACCCAGAAATGTGATTGCTGGGTCATAGGGTAACTCTATTTTCAACTTTTTGAGGAACCTCCCTGCTGTTTTCCAGAGTGGCTGCACCAGCTTGCATTCCCACCAACAGCGTAGGAGGTTCCCCTTTCTCTGCATCCTTGCCAGCATCTGTCATTTCCTGACTTGTTAATTTTAGCCATTTTGACTGGTGTGAGGTGGTATCTCATTGTGGTTTTGATTTCCCTGATGCCGAGTGATGTGGAGCACTTTTTCATGTGTCTGTTGGCCATCTGGATGTCTTCTTTGCAGAGATATCTGCTCATGTATTCTTCCCCTTTCTTGATTGGATTGTTTGTTGTTTGGTTGTTGAATTTGATAAGTTCTTTATGGATTTTGGATACTGGCCCTTTATCTGATATGTCATTTGCAAATATCTTCTCCAATTCTATCAGTTATCTTTTGGTTTTGTTAACTGTTTCCTTTGCTGTGGAAAAGCTTTTGATCTTGATGAAGTCCCAATAGTTCATTTTTGCCCTTGCTTCCCTTGCCTTTGGCGGTGTTCCTAGGAAAAAGTTGCTGTGGCTGAGGTCGAAAAGGTTCCTGCCTGTGTTCTCCTCAAGGATTTGGATGGATTTCTTTTTCACATTTAGCTCTTTCATCCATTTTGAGTCTATTTTTGTGTGTGATGTGAAGAAATGGTCCAGTTTCATTCTTCTGCATGTGGCTGTCCAATTTTCCCAACACCATTTGTTGAATAGACAGTCCTTTTTCCACTCTACTTTCTTTCCTGCTTTGTTGAAGATTAGTTGGCCATAGAGTTGAGGGTCTATTTCTGGGCTCTCTATTCTGTTCCATTGATCTATGTGTCTGTGTTTATGCCAGTACCACACTGCCTTGATGATGACAGCTTTGTAATAGAGTTTAAAGTCTGGAATTGTGATGCCACCAACGTTGGCTTTCTTTTTCAACATTCCTCTGGCTATTCCAGGTCTTTCTGGTTCCATATAAATTTTAGGATTATTTGTTACATTTCTTTGAAAAAAAATTGATGGTATTTTGATAGGGATTGTGTAGATTGCTTTAGGTAGCATTGACATTTTCAGAATATTTGTTCTTCCAATCCATGAGCATGGAACATTTTTCCATTTCTTTGTGTCTTCCTCAATTTCTTTCATGAGTACTTTATAGTTTTCTGAGTACAGATTATTTGCTTCTTTAGTTAGATTTATTCCTAGGTATCTTATGGTTTTTGGTGCAATTGTAAATGGGATCAACTCTTGAACTTCTCTTTCTTCTGTCTTGCTGTTGGTGTATAGAAATGCACTGATTTCTTTGCATTGATTTTATATACTGACACTTTACTGAATTCCTGTGTGGTTTCTAGCAGTTTTGGGATGGAGTCTTTTGGGTTTTTCCACATAAAGTATCATACCATCTGCAAGGAGTGAGAGTTTGACTTCTTCTTTGCCCATTTGGATGCCTTTTATTTCTTTTTATTGCCCACACAGACCTTTTTTGATGAAAATCTTAAGAAACAGGATTTGATAGTGCTGTTATTTTAGATTGTCTGTGTTCCAGCCTAACCCACCAGCCTAGATGCATCAACATGGAGGAAAGTCCCTTGCTTTCCCCATTTGCAAAGGGGACTTTGCATAATTAAATTTTTTTTCCCCTGAAGCCTGTGTCTATATATTGGGAGAGGATTTGTTCTGCCTTTACTCACTGACAGGCATGTAACCAGGGTGGTTTCCAAGTGTGGGTGTTTTCTGTCACCTCATATCATTGAAAACACATGCTGATGTAACATGCATTCCAGAGACAGCTACTGGGTTGAGGTCATCAGTAGGATTTTTGCCTGAGTTCCACTTTCTGGGGTCCTAGTGGTCCTCTTGTGTGCGTTTTCCCTTTACCCAATTCCCCACCCCCAACACATACATAGAGCCATATTTCAGAAGACTTGATTCCCTCTTGTGCCCAAGGATTATACTGCTAACTGTGATGCAAAGGAGAAACTCGAGCTGAATTATTTCTATTGCTTCTGTTCTAAAAATATTACTTCCTCTTTGTCTAATGTGTACAGGAAATATGTGCCTTTATTTCTGTATAACAGATGCAGAAGCAACTCAGGTAAGGCAGTAAACCCCAGGTGTGGATGCATTTTGATGTACTTAGAATTACCACAATTAGAAAGCTAAGCCCTGATAGAAGACCCAGAGCTAATTATACAGGGAAGAGTCAGGAAATTGGTTTAACAAAGAGAATTTGTGATATTATCCCTGTTGACAATTGAATTAGGGGATATTCCCAGCTCTGTGGTTTACAGGATATTTTTCTTCAAATCATTAGCAAAAGAAATGTCAAACTCTTTTGTTCTTCACCTTGAAAGAAAGCCACAGATTCTTACAGATTCTTTAGGGGATCTGAGTGCAGTACAGCAAAGCAAGCCAATGTATTTAGAAAGTTGCCCAGCCAACAAGTTGCTTTGCTACTTGACCCATGAGACTGCGGCCAACTGAGGCTGGATAAGGTGACTTGCATAATGGTTTGCTACTTGGCGTGCTTCAAAGGAAGAGAGTGCAGTTTTCTGAAAATGTCATTCACCATACTTAGGAAGGTTTCCATTTGGAACCATATCAGTGCATTTTTCTTGTTTGATGCATGATAGCACTACCCAAGCCTTTGTGATATAGAGGGGCTCCTTAGGAGGAAAGAAACCCTTGAATTCTCTTACCTATCAAAGGTCAAGTGCATGTGGGAAGAAGAGAGATGGGAGCAAAATGGGGGTCACTTAAACTGATTTCCATTCTTTTGTTTAGAAAACTATAGTGTTGGGGTGCCTGGGTGGCTCAGTGGGTTAATCTTCTGCCTTCGGCTCAGGTCATGATCTCAGGGTCCTGGGATCGAGCCCCACATCGGGCTCGCTGCTCAGCAGGGAGCCTGCTTTCTCCTCTGTCTCTCTGCCTGCCTCTCTGCCTACTTGTGATCTCTGTCTGTCAAATAAATAAATAAAATCCTTAAAAAAAACAAAAAAACAAAACTATAATGTCAAAGCGGCCTAGGCCTGGATTCTAGCCATACCCCTGTTATTGACAAGCTGTTAAGAACTGAACTTGTTAGGAACTTGGTTTCCTCAATTGTAAAAGGGGGGCGGGCTTTTAATTGCATTTAATTCATTCAACGGATACTTGTTGAGTAGCTGGTATGTGTCAGGTACTGTTCTAAGTGATGGGGCTATATCAGTGAATGAAACAGATAAGGACTCTGTCCTCATGGAGTTTCCACTCTAGTTGCAGGTGGGAGGCAAATGACAAGCAATAAATAAAATAAATAAACAAGATGTTTATATTATGTTAGAGGATGACAAGTGCTATGGGAAGGAGAAAACAGGAGAGTCAGGGGAGGAGTTTTAGTGGTGCCAGCAAAGGTAGGGCTGGTGATGGTTGCAATTCTACATAATCTCTAAGATGCTTACTGGTTCTTAAAATCCATAATTCTATGGTGTTTTTTCATTTAATCATCATGATCATAGCAAATTTTTATTATGATATTTATCTACAAAGAGACTTTAAACTTCATCATATCTATTAAAATATGCTTTGAAGTTTTGTGTTCTTTCTTCAATTTTAGTATATGTGCTGCCGAAGCGAGCACTGTGTTCTTTCTTCAGACTTTAAATTTTATCATGTCTACTAAGATATCCTTTGAGCATGCTATTATTTTCTCTTTTCTGTCCTTGTTTCGGGAAGATGTGTCTAATCTCCCTCTTTTCTTTTTCCCTGACTTTTTTGGATCTGTCTCCATGTTGGTATTTCTTCCGTCTAGTTTCATGTTCACTAGGCTATGGGCCAGGACAGAGGTCAGGTTTGTTCATATTTATTAATTTCATGATTGAACTTTCCAGGCCTCCAGGCTTAATATTCCATGACTTCATACTAACTGGTTGCCAGGATAGTGCTAACACCTAAAACCTTCCAGTGAGCAGAACAAGCAATAGTTAGGAACTACTCATTCATGTATCCACAAATTTTATGACTGGTGAGTGTGTGTATGTGTGTTTGTGTGTGTATGTGTGTTTTAAATGACATTTGAGGATAAGAAATACAAGTACGTTATAATCAGTGATAGTCCCTCATATTGTTTAGAGGTTGCAGAGAGCAGAAGACTACTTTTGGAAGTCAAAAGACCCAGTGGACCATTTGCCGCCTTTGCTCTTACTTATTCATTCACTTTGTCATTTGTTTCTTTATCAAATATTATTAGTATTAAGAGCTGTCAGTGGTTACTTTTCATAATACATGCATCAGAGTAGAAGTATATTACTTTTGAAATTGTAATGGGGAGCATCATAATACAAATATTATTACTTCAAATGAAAATCAAATAGAAAAATACTGCACTGTTAGACATACTATGATGACTTTGGAGAGCAGGAGCAGATGACTTTGAAGAGCCTCATAGATTGCTAATCATCTATTCACTATAAGGGCCAGCTTTCTTGACTCCAGTGAATAGTCAAATAGTGGTAGGATTCAATCCAATTCCCACCAATTCCTATTGTCTTATAATGTGCCTGACTCAGTTATATATTAATTGTCTATACTTCTAGAAAATATATCTTATGTATGGAAGATCATTCCAAATGGGAAAGGACAGGGGCACCTGGGTGGCTCAGTCAGTCAAGCATCTGCCTTCAGCTCAGGTCATGATCCCAGCATCCTGGGATTGAACTCTGCATTGGGCTCCCTGCTCAGTGGAAAGCCTGCTTCTCTCTTTCCCTCTGCTCCTCCCCCTTGCTTGTGCTCTCTCTCTCTCTTTCTCTGTATGTCAAATAAATAAAGTCTTTAAAAAATAAATGGGAAAAGACCAACAGGAAACTAGTATTGTTTGGAAGTGTCCAAATGGAAGCCTGTAAATTTGTTATCTATCCAAAGATCAGATGTGGCAGGCAATTGACAGAAGTCCAATTTTTAGCCACTTGTTAGAGAGGTATGGCAAATATCAGAGACTTAGTTATAAGAGGACTGGGGTATAAGACACACACTTTATCTATTAAAGTTACAGGTTAAAGCCAGGATTCCTAGTCTTTGGGAGACATGGTTATGAAGCAGAGACCCTGGGTAATAAAAGGTTGGGCTTCAAGGTCACAGTGGAACCAGTAGCTGAGTGAGGAAGCATTCTAGGACCTCTATACCTAGGATCAGGATTTGTCCCAGAGTCAGGGGCAGAATTAAGGTGACATGTGGGGATTAAATATATTCAGTTTACTTGGCTGGAAGGATATAGATCAGGGTCCTAGACATGCCATTAGGTATCTAATATATAGAAAAGGAAGAAGTTGGTTATATGAAGCATAGTGGTTAATGGTATACATCATACATGAGGACTTGCAACAAATCCAGTCAATCAACAAAGATTTATTGGCCACCTAATATGTGCCAGGCACTGGATACTCAGTGAGGAAGAAAATATTGTTTTGAGATGGTCACTATATCTACTATATACCATAAATTATGATACAATATGTATAAGCTATTACAGAGATATGTATAAGCTTTATAAAGGTATGTACAATAGGACCAAGTAACTTTGGGGAATTAAAGAAAGCTATGAATTCAGAGGTAACGTTTGAAACAGATTTTGAATGATAAGTCGGGGTTATCTAGAATAGGAAGGTAAGGAAGATTTTTTTAGGGGAGTTAGAAAAGGGCCTATTGTGTTAGTTGAAGTAGAAACACATAGTACATAGTGAAGAATGTTTAAAGGGATAAATGGAAATATAGTTTGGGCAAGATTATGAAGGGATTTGTATATTAAGAAATTTAGAGTTGGGGCGCCTGGGTGGCTCAGTGGGTTAAGCCTCTGCCTTCGGCTCAGGTCATGATCTCAGGGTCCTGGGATCAAGCCCCGCATCGGGCTCTCTGCTCAGCAGAGCCTGCTTCCCCTTCTCTCTGCCTGCTTGTGATCCCTCTCTCTCTCTCTCTCTCTCTCTCTGTCAAATAAATAAATAAAATCTTCAAAGAAAAAAAAAAGAAGTTTAGAGTTTTTAGTTCCACAAGAGCTGATACTCTAGCACCATCTGCTATCATGAACTTCAAAAGTTACACTGGTCTAAACACAATATACGAAAAGTTTATTTTTTGCTCACATACAATCCAAAGTTTTAGTTCTGATTGAGAAGTGACTCTACTCCAAGTGTTGATTTAAGAACTCAAGTTCCCTTCTTCTTGATGTTCCAGAATCTTTAACACATGGCCACCAACATTGCTGTGCTCTTTTGTATCAACCTAGCAGAAGGGCAAAGAGCAACGAAAATGATTTATGGGAAGATAGATGTTGAGACCAGGCCTGGAAGTGACATAGGCACTTCTGCTCACATTCCACTGAGCAGAAACAGTCATATAGCTGCGCCTAACTACAGCAGAGGCTGGGAGATGTAGTCTGTGAGCCTAGGGGTAGAGGAAATGGTTTTAATGAATAGCCAGTTTCTAACCCCCCCCCCTCTCTCTCGCTTTTTAGAGAAAATTAGGTGAGGAGGGACAGAGGGAGAGAAAGTATCTTAGACCCCAACATGGGGCTCAATCTCATGATCCTGAAATTATGACCTGAGCCAAATGAAGAGTTGGATGCTTAACTAACTGAGCCACCCAGGCACTCCACTACCACCCTCTTACAGTGTTTCTAGTGCCTAACATTTAATAGACACTCACTAAATATTTGCCAAATGAATAAAGGAGCAGGGTTTTGTTTTGCTTTTTGATTTATTTTTTCCTGGCAGAGTTAGTGTTGTGAGTTTATTATTTTTTAATTACAAAGGAAACATATTCTTCTTGTAAATATATAAATAAATAATTCAGAAATATGCAATGTCCATACTTTTGTTAGGATGATTGGTGGATATGGAGCAGTTTGAAAAGTATTGGGAGAAACAGGTTAGGAGGCTGTTCTAGCAGCCCAAGAGAAAACTTTCTGATCCAGGGAAGTAGGAAGGAATATAGGAAAGGCTGAATGTGAGATCCATTCCCCACGGAACATTAACGGGACTTGGTGGTGAATTTATTGTGTGATGGTGAGGAAGAAAGAGGAGTGGAAGTTGATACTACACAGTCAAGCTCAGCAGTGGGATGGAGAATGCATCAGTATTCTATTGTTGCTATAACAAATTATGGCAAACTTGGCAGCTTAAAACAAAATCAAGATGGTGGCTGGCCCGAGATTTATCTCGAGGTTCTTTTGTGGGGAGAATCAGCTTTGAAGCTCACTGAGGCAGTTGGCAAGAATTCAGTTCCTTCTTAGTGTTTCCACATGGTCTCCTTCATTTTCTAGTCAGCAACATGGGTTGAGTGCTTCTATGGCTTTAAATTTCTAAGGGCACCTGGGTGGCTCAGTGGGTTAGGGCCTCTGCCTTCGGCTCGGGTCATGATCCCAGAGTCCTGGGATAGAGCCCCACATTGGGCTCTCTGCTCAGCAGGGAGCCTGCTTCCTCCTCTCTCTGACTGCCTCTCTGCCTACTTGTAATCTCTGTCTGTCAAATAAATAAATAAAATCTTTAAAAAAAAACATTAAATTTCTCTAAACCCTTTTCTGTCACATCTTTCTACTTCCTCTTCTGCTTTCAGGGCTCATGTCATTACATTGAGACTACCCAGATCTAGGACCATCTCTTTTCCTTGAGATCATCCGTAAAGTCCCTTTTGCCATGCACTGAAACATATCCAAAGGCATTACACCAGTGAGCAAATGTCATGGGGTCGAAATATGGCTTACCACACAGAATGTGCAGGAAACTGTGAGTTGACTCAGTTAACAGCCATTCTAGCATCTCTGGAGTATGTTTTTCTGTACTGCAAAGGTGGGATCTTCTGCAGCTGAGGTTCTGGATATGATTTAGGTTGTGCGAATCAGATATACTTACAGGAGACTTGAACTTGGGATAGAGGTAAGGGGGAGAGAGGAGTGTGTGAGACACTTATTTTAGCTGGTAAGAATTGGAGCACCACTGGCATGGTTCTGATACTACAGCTGTCCTAGTGACTTCTCAATTCAGCAGGCACCTGTAACTTCAACCAGCCAACACACCTGATTCTCCTTAATTGTTTTGCTAATACACAAATATCCTACTGAATATCTCTATGTGTGCCTGCTGATTGGCAGACCTTACCTACTTTAGTGGAGGCAACGCTATCCCATTTCCACAATTAAAGGAATGGAAAATCAGATGTTAAAGGGACTTGTCCAGGGTCACGCAGCAAAGTATTCTCCATTGTGTGAGTGAAGCTTGCTCTTTTTATTTTTTTAACGATTTATTTATTTATTTATTTGATAGCCATCACAAGTAGGGGGAGAGGCAGGCAGAGAGAGAGGAAGAAGCGGTCTCCCCGCTGAGCAGGAAACCTGATGTGGCTTGATCCCAGGACCCTGAGATCAGTACCCTAGCCAAAGAGAGAGGCTTTAACCCACTGAGCCACCCAAGTGCCCTGCTCTTTTTGTTGTTGTTGCTGTTGGAAAAAATTAGGATCATTTCCCCAAAAATCTATAGGGTTTTTTTTTGTATTTTTTTTTAATTTTTTATTTTTTTATAAACATATATTTTTATCCCCAGGGGTACAGGTCTGTGAATCACCAGGTTTACACTTCACAGCACTCACCAAAGCACATACCCTCCCCAATGTCCATAATCCCACCCCCTTCTCCCAACACCCCTCCCCCCAGCAACCCTCAGTTTGTTTTGTGAGATTAAGAGTCACTTATGGTTTGTCTTTCTCCCAATCCCATCTTGTTTCATTTATTCTTCTCCTACCCACTTAAGCCCCCATGTTGCATCACCACTTCCTCATATCAGGGAGATCATATGATAGTTGTCACAAAAATCTATAGGTTTTTAGCCATGTTCTGGATTCTGACCTTGACTTTATAAGGAACTCAAGTATTTTCAAAGAGCTTTCAAAGTCATCACTTCATTGAATATCAGGAGTCATAACTGGGGACTCAAGGATTACGGAAGATCGGGGCAGGAGAACGCGAATATCCCTGCTGAAGTCATCAGTGAAAATCAGTCCCTGCTGAAGTGATCAGTGAAAATCAGCTCTGACGCCTGCAATGATTGCAAAGAGAGCCTCACTTTTCTAATCCCTGCCCAGAGACCATGTAATCTCTGGAAGACTGCTCTAGAAGCAAAGAACTCAGAATCCATAGACACAGCTGCACCTGCTGCCACAGGAGATAAATGAGGTGCTCTGGCAGGTCAGCCAGAAGACACAAGCTGGGCTGTCACATTCAGGCAGTGACAGATGCCTGTGCTCATATAGTGTGAGAGAGAATTCTCTGGAGCTGGAAGAGACAAAGAAATACAACATTTTTATAATTTCTTAAAAAATGCGAAGGATGTTACATGGTTGTTATGTAAAAGTTGCTGCTTTGTGAAGATAGGGAATTGTTTCTTTTAGGAAGGGACAACATGAATGGGAAAAGGAGCTCTGAGTCTACTTCTGGCAAAGGTAAAAGTAACCTCAGGACGGGCTCACTTGACTAAGTTTGGATGTGGCTGGGGTCAGTGTGCTTGAAGAGTAAGGAAGAGGCTTAGGGAGTAAGGGCTGGTATTTTGCCTTGGGACTCTGTATCATGCTTCTGGACCTAAGGTGGAAGGTCTTGGAAGCAGAGAGTCTGTTTTCTCATTCAGCACTATATTCATAACAATTAGAAAAATACATGCTGTATTTTATGGACTTAATGCATATTTGCAGACTGACCCATTGTAAATAATTATTGGAGCTAGGTTGTGTAAAGAAGAGGTCAGCAAAGTATTGTGGGCCAAATCTGGGCCACTGTCTGATTTTTCAAATAAAGTTTTATTGGCACACAGCACATTCATTCACTTATGTATTGTCTGTGCACTGCAATGGCAGAGCTGAGAAGTCGTGACAGAGACCATATGACTCACAAAGCTGAAAATATTTACTATCTGGTTCTTTACAGGAAAAGTTTCTTGACCCCTGGAGTAAAGCCCCATTTTTTTTTTTTTTTGTAAAACACCTTTTAAGGACAGTTACTTCATAGCAGATGGGAAGAGATACCTTTATTGGCTGAACATAGCCCTTTAGCTACCAGAATATTTCTTTGCTCTCATTTAGAGAAAAACTCTTCAAGACAGTTTTCTGTACTGTCTGTAATTCTCCTTACATTTTCTTTTAAATCCACTCCACTGAAGATTTTACCCTCTTTGCAATTGCTCTTGTCAAGATCATCAGTGTTGTGAAATCTGTGGTCAAATTTGTTGTCATGATCATTTGACTTAGCAACAGTATCTGACATGGGTGGCCACACTTGGAACATTTTCTTATCTTTGCTTCTGGGTCACCACATTTCTTCTAGTTTCACTGTTTGCTCCTTCTCAGTATACTTTGCTGGTTCTTCCTCCTCTTACTGGCCTCTTAATGTTGAGTGCTCTAAGGTTCAGTTCTTGACCTTCACTTAATCCGTCTACATTGCCTTGGCAATCCCATCTAATTTTATAACATTAAATATCATTTATAAAACCATGACTTTCAAGTTTCAATCTTCAGTCTGGATCTCTCCTCTTATCGGCCTCTTAATGTTGAGTGTTCTAGGGTTCAGTTCTTGACCTCTACTTAGTCCATCTAAATTGTCTTGGTAATTCCATCTAGTTTCATAACATTAAGTACCACCTATACAACCATCACTTTCAAGTTTGTCTTAAGCCTGGATCTCTCCTCTTTTTTTTTTTTTTTTAATTTATTTTTTATTTTTAGCATAACAGTATTCATTATTTTTCACCACACCCAGTGCTCCATGCAATTCGTGCCCTTTATAATACCCACCACCTAGTACCCCAACCTCCCACCCCCCACCCCTTCAAAACCCTCAGATTGTTTTTCAGAGTCCATAGTCTCTCATGGTTCACCTCCCCTTCCAATTTCCCCCAACTCCCTTCTCCTCTCTAACTCCCCATGTCCTCCATGCTAAGTCAAGCAGAGAGAGTCAATTATCATATGGTTTCACTTATTTGTGGAGCATAACAAATAGCATGGATCTCTCCTCTTAATGGCCTTTTAATGTTGAGTGTCCTAGGGTTCATTTTCTGACCTTCACTTATTCCATCAAAATTGCCTTGTAATTTCATCTAGTTTCATAACATTAAGTACCTTCTACACAACCATGACTTTTAATGTTTCAGTCTTTAGCCTGGATCTCTCCTCTGACCAATATATATAACTTGACCTCTCTATTTGAACATCTCCTGTTTAACTTATTCGAACAGAAACTGGATAATTCTTCCACAAACCTGCTCCTCCCACAGTCTTCTTTACCTCTGATGATGGAAACTTTCTTTTTCCAGTTCCTCAGACTAAAACTCTCTGAACCGTCCTTGAATCCTCTTGTTCACATTCACATCCAATCCATAAG
This sequence comes from Mustela nivalis, assembly GCF_964662115.1. NCBI lineage: Eukaryota > Metazoa > Chordata > Mammalia > Carnivora > Mustelidae > Mustela > Mustela nivalis. The sequence goes on from NC_139040.1 coordinate 6,019,931, forward strand.
CAAATCCAGTAGACTGTACTTTTTTTTTCTTTTTAAAGATACATTTATTGAAATATAATTCATATGCTATTCAACTGTCCTTTAAATTATATCTCTAGACTCCACCCCCTTCTAACAACTTCCTTTGCTAAAGTCATAGTCACCATTGTGTCCCACCTGAATTAATGAGATAGCTTTTGTCTCCCTGCGGTCTCTTCATCCCCTGTATCTATTCGCAACATAACAGAATATTCTTGTTAATTTAAATCACATAAATACTCCAAATGAACCAAATATAATTTAACTCATTACTCATTATTTTAAATCCCTAACTTCTCTGCTCAAAACTCTCCAATGGTTCTCTTGTCTTTGAGAGTAAAAGCCAAAATCCTTACAATAGCCTTCATGGACCTACATGATCTGGCCCTCTTATCTCTCTGTCCTTACATGCCACCACTTTGGAAGTCATGAAAATGCACTTCAGAGATCTCCTACTGCAGAGAGAATATAGAGACAGTTCCAGCTGCTATGCTCTGAAATCCATTACTAAATTTATGCCAAGGCCATGTTTTTCATGTTTGTTCTCTGCCAATGGCTGAGCATGGCCAAGATACTGAGGCAGGTCCATTCTTAGAAGATGCAGGATTCCTGTAACGAAAGCCTTTGGCAAGAAGATTCCTTATTAGCCTGGTCAGAATTTTCCTAGAATCAGACTGAACTCATACACTCTCCCTACCTCTCTTTCCTTACCTCTCTCCTTTACAATGTTCAGACCTGTGTCATGGTGGGAGGCCCTCCCTAACCTCATCTAGCTCCTTCTTTCTTTTCCCTCACAGGTGTTTTCCCCATCTCATAAGATTCAAAATTATGTAAAATCATGGCATATAATTTGTTGTTTTCATGAGGACTTTGACTAATTTGACATTTGTCAGTTATTTCTAATGATGTGGACAGTGGGTTCCATAATTTATTTTTCATGCTGAAGTTCTTTGACCATATTGAGCCAAGGGTATGACTATTTCATATTAGGCCAGAAATATAAATAAGTCCTCCCCTCAAAACCCCAGAGACCCCAAACCCTCCCATTTTGATAAGTAACTCCATTAAATGAATCTTTCTAAATTAGGAAAAGGTTGCTTCAACTTGTATTTTTTTGTGTGTGAAACTTCTAATGAGTGAAATAACTTCAATTTAACAATGTAGGGTTGAAGAATTATTGTGTTTATAACTGCAAATGAAGTGTCAGTGTTGAAACTGATGTCAAATTTTATTCAATATGCAAAATCAAAATAAATAAATTAGATTCTTTTGAAGCTTTGAAGAACTATTTAATAAAGACAACCACTGAGGAATATAAAATTTTATCAAGTGGCATTGTTAAACATGTGTTTAAAGATGTTTGAAAAAAAATTCGCTGTTAAACAATGAAGATTCAGACTGGTTGAGGACCTATTCATTGACTTTCTTCAAAGAAAACCATTTGTGATTAGAGATTCTGAGTTATTATTACATATTGTTGATGAGTCACCTTCAAAACAATTGTCTACCACTCTTTTTTTCTAGCTTCTGGATCAGTTTAATAGAAAACTATCCTGTATGGCAAAGCAGGCTATAAAAATAACGAAAACATCAGAAGTAGTAACTTATGTAACTATTCATCCTTGTGAATTAAAGCTTTCTTGATTCCTTAAAATGAAAACAAAATATACTTGATGCTCAGACTGATTTAGTTATCATTTGTAATCTCAATTTCACAGTTATATTTATTGAAATAGCTTTATTTTTACACTTAGAATAAGTGAATATTTTCATGTAGTAAAATCTAGTGTTGACTTTTTCTCCGTGATTTTTATACCTGCTTAGAAGGAATCTTTTCATCCCAATATATATAACTCTTCACCCATATTTACTTTTGATACTTTTTCTGATTTCCTTTTTTCATTTGTATGGAGAATCTATTAATTTTTGAATATGCATTTTGAAACTGACACTGTCCTGAATTCCCTCGTATATTATAGTCATGATTATGTAAAAATTATATATAAAATATAGTATGGAAAAACTAAAAATACTATAATTATTTTAGATGATGGGATTATGGGAAGCTTTCTCATTTATTAGGAAACTTTTTAAGAATGATTACATCTTCCCTAAACAGGGGGAGTAAGGCAGGAATTTATGGATCTAGGCTCAAACCCTGGTTCTACCCTTTTCTAGCTGGGTGATTTTGGCAAGTCCCCTCTCAATTTCCTCATCCAGGAAGATGAAGTCATTTGAGCAAATGACCCCTAAGGTCTCTGGTAACTCTAGTATTCTGGATTGTGCATTTTGACTGAACAAATCATATTAATAACTTGTCAGTTCAGAACAAAACAGAAAACTGTTTTGTAGTTCTTGTAGACATGTTTTTAAAATGTCTTTTGAAGTTTTAAACAAGGAAGTGATAATCCCCAGTCCTGCTTCTAACACGGGTCATTATAAATCAGACATTGGAAAAGGTAACTGTAATGATGTGATTGGTTATTTGACGTTTTCTGGGAATATTAACCACATTGCAGAATTCACATAGTTGTTACAGTTTGTGGGATGTGCTCTGGAGAAATAGGGCTGAGCAAGCATGGGGACTAAAATACATGCGCTTCTACCCACGCTATACTTAGTAGTGGTTCACAGGCCTTAGACATGAGTGTTTGTTCTGTTTACTCAAAGTACATTACCTTCCAGTTCTCCGAGTTCTCATCTGTCACTGGTCACTATGTCTACTCTCTTCTTTAGTTAAAATGTACCAAAGTGAAGTTGTCAAAAGCACTACAGCGCTTTTACAGTAATTTGATTTTCTTCTCTTGAGTTGGAAACATAAGACATATATTAAAGGGAACATGCCAGAATGTTAAGGCAGTATGAGGGACACCATCTGTCACAATATTTTTCTAGTGAATTTTAAGTGAACAAAAGATGAAAAATATGTTTTCTTAGTCCTTGTATCTTCACTGAGGAAATCTATTAAAATGGGACCTGTGCTGATTGCCATTCCCTTGTCTGTCTCCCTAAGTTACCAGCATTTAAATGAGGTTATGAATCATGTAGGAAGGGAAAGGAGCTTTGGAGGAGGAAGGATGTTGGAGAATGATAGAATTCTTTGCCGACTGTTTTAGTTTCCTATTGCTGCTGTAACAAATTGCCATAAAGTTAGTGGTTAAATAACACAAATTTATATTATAGTTCTTTAGGATGAAAATCTGAAATGGGTCTCACTGGGCTTAATTTAAGTGATCACAGTGCTGCATTTTTTTTTTTTTTTAGAGGTTCTAGAGAAGAATCTGTTTCCTTCCCTTTGTGGCTTCTAGAGGCCACCTACATTCTTTGGTTCATGGCTCCTTTACCCATCTTCAAAACCAACAAGTTTACATCTAACAGAAAGGAATTGTTTAAATATATAACAGGTGACAAGTAGAGAAGTAGAACCAGAAGAGAATTTGTTAGATGAAGATGAGTGGTGAGTAAGGCTTTATATGTAATAAACTTAGAACAACTTATATCTCATAGGTCCATTTCAAAAGTGGTTGGCCAGGTCAGCATTCATTTTGTTGATTGAAATATAATGGATATGTAAGCTTTGTGCAGTGGTGATATCATAGCCAATGAGGTTTATCCAAGGTGTGATTATTGTTAATTGAAATATAATGGATATGTAACATTGTGTAAGCTTAAGGTGTACAGTATTTTGATTTATACTTACACATTGCAATATGATTACCACTATGATGTTAGTTAACAGCTCTGTCTTGTCACATAGTTGCTATTTGATTTTTGTGGTGAAAACTTGTAAGACCCATTCTCTTAGCAACTTTGAAGTATATAATACAGTATTATTGATTACAGTCACAATGCTGTGCATTAGATGTCCAGAACTTATTCATCTTCTAATTGCAAGTTTGTACCCTTTGACCAATATTTCTGCAATTTCCCTGACTCTCAGTCCCTGATAACCAATGTTCTACTTGGTTTCTACAAATCTGACCTTTTTAGATTCCACATATAAGTGAGATCATACAGCATTTGTCTTTCTCTGTCCAGCTTCTTTCACATAGCATAATGCTCTCAAGGTCAATCCGTGTTGCTGCAAATGAAAGGATTCCTTTCTTCTCCATGGATGAATAATATTTCACTGCCTATATATATATATATATATACCACATCTTCTTTATCTATTCATTCATTAATGGGCACTTAGGTTTTTCCTTGTCTTGGTTATTGTGGATAATGCTGTAATAAACATGGGAGGGCAGATATCTTTTTTTTTTTAAGTTTTAACTTTTAATTCCAGTGTAATTAACATACAGTGTTATATTAGTTTCAGGTGTACAATACAGTGATTCAGTACTTCTATACATCCCCTGTGTTTATCACAATAAGAGCAGTCCTTTATCCCCATCACCAGTTTCACCCACCCCCCCCACCTGTCCTCCCTTCTGGTAACCATCAGTGTGTTCTCTGTAGTTAAAAGTCCGATTCTTGGTTTATCTCTCTTTTCCTTTGTCTGTTTTGTTTCTTAAATTCCACATATGAGTGAAATCATATGGTATTTGTCTTTCTTCGAACGACTTATTTTGCTTAACATTATACTCTTTAGCTTCATTCATGTTGTTGCAAATGGCAAAATTTCATTCATTTTAATGGCTGAATAGTATTTAATTGTACACACACACATACACACAACCCATATCTCCTTTACCCATTCATCTATTGATAGACACTTGGACTGCTTCCATATTTTAGCTATTGTAAATAATGCTGCTATAAACAGAGGGATGCATATAGGGGTGCATGCCAGATATCTTTTTGATATCCTATTTTCATTTCCGTTGGATATATACCCAGAAGTGGGATTGTTGGATCATATGGTAGATCTATTTTTTTTGAGAAACCTCCATACTGTTTTCCATAGTGGCTGTACCAGTTTACATTCCCACCAAAAGTACACAATGGTTTCTTTTTCCTACATCTGTGCAATACTTATTATCTCTTGTCCTCTTGATAGTAGCCATTCAAATAGCTGTGGGGTAATATCACATGAGCATTCATTCTTTAGTTTTTCCTGGGCTATGAGTGTAAGTGACTAATAAAATGCTGTTGATCTCATCTTTTCAGAATCAAGTGTCATATGTTGTTAGTGCAGGGTCTCCATCAATGGGGTGAAGAGGAGTTAACAAAAAAAGTCTTCAGAGAAATTCAATTTATTTTATGATGGTTTTTCTGAAGCATTGGGGATCATGCATCCTATGCAAATGTTACGGAAGTTAAGAATCCTATGCCCAGGGGGCGCCTGGGTCACTCAGTGGGTTAAAGCCTCTGCCTTCAGCTCAGGTCATGATCTCAGGGTCCTAGGATTGAGCCCCGCATTGGGCTCTCTGCTCAGCAGGGAGCCTGCCTCCCCCCCTTCTCTCCCTGCCTTTCTGCCTACTTGTGATCTATCAAATAAATAAATAAAATCTTAAAAAAAAAAAAAAAGAATCCTATACCCAGAAAGAATGAGCTGGTGATCAAAACTCATACATTTTAGATAGAATATCAGGGCCTCAAGGGATCCTCTGATGTACCCAGAATGACTGTCCTCATGAGTTTGAGTTTTTTCTATGACATAAAATATTAGGTATCATTTTATTTTTTTGCAAAATTGAAAAAGTGAGTCAGTTTGATTCATTTTCTCTGTGAAATGTACTTCTGGTAGCTTATATCCTAAGATATTTTTATAACAATCTTACTACGTATATTACTGTACAGGTGGACTCAATGGTAGATATTTAGAAAGAACATTAGATATTTGGGAAGGATAGAGGCCTTGGAGCTCCTGTTATTCAATCAAAAGAATTATGTCTTATTTGTTTTGTGTAGTTGATTGGGTTTTGTCAATAGAGAGACCTGGACTGGAATCTTGATTTCTCTACAGCATATCCTTAGGCAATTTACTTAACATCTTTGAGTTTCAACTTTCTTGTGTAAAATAGAAACAACAACAACAATAATAATACTTCTCTTTTATGGTGTCTGGGTATTAAAATTGTTAATCTATGTTAAGCATCTCCTTTAGTACACAGTATTACCACCATTCTTTTACAGATGTGGAAACAGGTCTTGAAAGATACTTGCTTGAACGTCACAAAGCTAGTAACTTATCAAGGTCATAGAATTGATATGATCTAAGTGAAGTGACAGATGATTCGACACATATTTTAATTAGATTAATCTTCAGAATGTGTGCAATTTTCTACAGTTTCTCTTAGCATATCAGTATTTATCAACAGAATGAAAACTTGGAGCAGGGCAATAGGGACATCATATTTGATGAGAAATAGAGGAACAGTTGTAGCTATAACATCTTGAGAAAGCTCAAAGAGCAAAGATGGGGTTAGTGGGAAACCCATTAGGAAATCTGAGTTGAGAACTTGCCTTCTAAGCTTCTGCCATGGTGTTATACCATAGAGGGTTCCTCTGCTGTGATTCAGCTGTGCCTTGGAGGTATGTGATATATTTCAGATGCTGAGAATTTGCATACATTTTCACATTTGAGTCCTATAACTAAAGAGATATATTTATCCCCATTTTACATACATTGAAATTGAGGCTTTCAGATGTTAAAGAACTTGTTCATAATCACCAGCTTTCCAACACAAGTAGGAAAGGCCAACATGCAGTCCAGGACTGGCTGAGTGCTCTTACCTAAATTGGTTGAGGAGTAAGATGATAATTATATAATGATAAGAGTAGCTATTATAATTACCCTGTATTGAGTGTTTACTGTGTGCTAAGCACATTGCTAGCACTCTACGTGAAATAGCTCATATAATCCTCACCAGAATCAGAAGACATAGATGCTATTATTACTCACACAAGGAAGAGGAAATAGGTTCAAGAGGATAAGTCACTTCTTCAGCAAGGATCTCACAGCTAGGAAGTAATTTAGCTAGATTACAAACCCCAAGAATTAAATGTAGGTGAAAACACAGGTGATTTGAACTAGACTAGGAAGAAAATTTAAAAAACTTAAAAATTATTAAAAATAGGGTGTTTTTTTTAGTACCAGTGATTTAGAACAATGCAAATTTTACCCCCCTTTTAAGATAAACACCTGTAATAAATAAAGCTAAGGAAAATGTACCATCTTAATCTATTTTTGCTAGGAAATGCTATAAGATAATTGGCTATAAATATACTTTATTTTTTAAATCTTTTTGTTATTAAATATAAGACCTACACCCAGAAACATAAAAATACGAATAATACGAATACTTATCAATCAAACATCTATTTAATCAATCAAGTTAATAAAAAGAAACCTGCCACCACCTAGTTGCCCTGAGAGACACTTCTTCTGATATTGTACCTTCTTCCATATATATATTCAGTATTTGAATTTCATGTCTATTAATTTTTTTCTTATTTTGGGGGTCTCTTTATATTCTAGATATGAATACTTTACATGTTGCAAATGTCTTTTTACATTCTATAGATTGTCTGTTGTGTCTTTTGGTGCATGGACATGTGTTTATCCTTTCACTCACTGAAGGGCTTGTGGGTGGTTCCAATTTTTGGATTATTTATTATGTGGCTATAAACATCCATGTACAGGATTTTGTGTGACCAAAACTTTTCATTTCTCAGGAGTGGGATTTCTGGGTGTTGGTCCTATGTAAGTATATATTTAACATTATAAGAGACTGCCCAACATTTTTTTTAGAATGTCTATACCATTTTGCATTCCCACTAGCAATGTAGCAAAGTTTTGGGTTTTCTGCATCCTCACCAGCATTTGCTATTGCCTTTTAAAAATTATTATTAACCATTCTAATATATGTGTGATGGTGTCTCATTGAGGTTTTATCTAACATTTCTCTAAAGATGAATGATGTTGAGCATCTTTTTATGTGCTTATTTGCCATCTGTATATCTTCTTTGGTGAAGGGTCTGATAAACCTTTAAACCTTTGCCCATTTCCCCATTTTTTGTTATTGTTGCATTTTGAGGGTTTTAATACGTATCCTCAATAGAACTTGTCACATATATAACTAACAAATATTTCATTCCAGTCTGTGGTTCATCGTTTTATTCTCTTAGCTGTGTTTCATGCAGAAAAATTGTTTTTTTTAATGTTGAAAAAGTTCAATTTATCAGTGTTTTCTTTTATGCATCATCCATAAAATAATGATTTCACAAAGATTTTTCTTGGGAATTTTTCCATTTCCCATTTAAGCTGGTAATCCATTTTGAGTTAATTTTTGGACAAGGTGTGAGATAAAGGATGTGGTTCTTTTTTGCATACAGATATCCAATATTTCCTGCAAGACTACCTTTTCAACATTGAATTGGTTCTAATTATACTCTCTATTTTGAAATTTCTTTAGTATTCCATCAATATATCTCTGCTTTGTGGCTACTTTTTTGTATTTTTTATGGTTTTTATAGAAATTACAAGATGCCTACCTAACTTCTTACAGTCTTCTTAGAATTAATATTTTACTACTTTAAGTAAAATGTAAAAGGTTCACAGTTGTATAGATCCCTTTTGTCCTTCCCACTTTATATTAATGTTTTCATGTGTATTACCTTTATATACATTGAAAACTAGACAAAGTCAACTTTTGCTTTCAATAGTTATACACATTTAAAATAATTTAAATGGAGCAAAAGAGTCTCTTATATTTACACAGACTACTCATTTTTGTTGCTATTCCTTCATTCCTGAATTTTCAGGTTTTCCACTGGTATTTCCTTTCAGACTGAAGAAGTCCCTTTAGCTCCAAAGCAGACCTCTTGGTGATAAATACTTAGTTTTCCTTCATCTGAGAATGTTTTTACTTCTCCTTAATTACTGAAAGACATTTTTTCTTGGTTACTGAGTTCTGGGTTAATAGTTTTCTACTCTAAACACTAATATGGTATTCCACTCTTTCTGGTGAAGATTTTCTCCATTTGAGTCTCTATTCCCCTATCTGTAATGTCACAGTTTTTCTCTGCCTGCCTTTAAAATGTCTTCAGTGTTTGGCAGTTATGAGACTCATCACAGTTATAATGTGTCTCTGCATGGTTTAGTTGAGTTTATCCTACTTTGAGTTAACTGAGTTTCATGAAAATCGATACTTACCTATCCCACCACATTGAGGAGATTTTCAGGCATTGTTTCTTCAAATATTTCTTTTGCACCGATTTCTCTCTCTTCTTATGGAACTCCAATGACATGAGTGCTAGTTCATTTGAGATATTTACTGAGGTTTTTGAGCTTCTGTTTTTTTTTTCTTTAAACTTCTTTTTCAGTCTGAATGATTTCTATTGAAAGAGATAAAAATGATTCCTATTGAAAGACAGAGATAAAAATTATTGATGATTCCCTCTACATTCTTTGGACTAAAGATTCCATTTTTCTGTTTTTCTTTATTCCTGGTGAGAAAATTGGATTTTCCCATAGTTTAAGCTACAGTTTTACCGAGAGAGAGAGAGAGAAAGAAAGAGAAGAAAAACAAAACAAAACAGAAAAAATAGGATTTTTCTCTTTTCTCCAGTGGCTCCTTTTCTGAGTTTTGTGGCCAGGAAGACAAGGTTGAGCCTGGGCCTTGTGCCAGTCTGCACACCAAATTATGAGATCTCTTCTCCAGCTCTAGGCTCCCCTAACATGACTTAGCTCCCTAGGCCCTTTTCCTGATTCTCTGACTGAAAAGACAGACATTCTCTCACATTTTTGGCTACCTCTTCCATGTCTAGGTCAATGACTGAACCATAATTCAAGTCAAAGCCAGAAGATAAAAGAGGAAATAAATTTGAGAAAATCAATTCTGTGTCAGTTGCTTTCCTAAGTTTGAATCACCTCTTCAATCTGCCTGCTGTTTATTTTTAAGGACCCTCGGGTAGTTGTTTTTGTATTTTGTCCAGAATGTTTAGTTGTATTCAGTAGGACAGATAGACTGTGAAGGGTTTACTCCATTTTGGCTGGCAATCTGAATCCTCCTGTTGTGATTTTGATTGGGCTCATCTTAAATCTAAGTCATTCTGTGAAGAAATATGGACATGTAAAACAAAAAATATATCGACTCTTCAAATCCCTGACTATAGTATATTTCTTCATTTATTTATATCTTCTAAATATCTTTAAATACATTTTATGACCTTCCTCATTAGAATGTTGATCATGTTTTTGTTGGATTTATTCCTAGGTATTTGATGTTTTTATGTTATTATTCATGGTACTTTAAAAAAACCTTTTGAAATTATTATTGCTTATATAGAGAAATTCCCTTGATTATTTTATATTGATATTTTAACAGGAAAATTGCTAAACTGTTATTTTTTTAATGACTCAATGTTGGAAATTTATCCAGTGCTTTTTCTGCATCTATCCACATGATACCTTTTGTTTTTTCTACTCTAACCTACCAATGTGGTGAATTTTTTTTTTTGATTATTCAATATTAAACCAAACTTAGATTACTGAAATAAACCTGACTTGAGCAAAATGTGTATTTTTTTCATTTATTTAGACTATATATGTCTACCCATTAGTAAGAGTGGCTTATAATTTTTCTTTTCCAAATCATCTTTTCAGGTCTACATATCAAAGTTATGTTAACCTCATAAAATGAGTGGGGAAGTGTACACTATTTTTACATTTTCTGGAACAGTCATTTCAGTTTGGAATTTTTCTTTTGCTAACAATTAACAGAACTTGAAAGTTGACAAAGAAGGTAATTTGTCTCACTATTTGCATGTGTATATGTATATGGGTGTGTGTACACACATGTACACACATGAGGGGTAGTTATAGGACTGTTTCTGTTATATATTCTGTTTCTTCTTGAGGCCATTCTGGTAAGTTAAAATTTTTCAGGAACTTGCCTATTTTGTCCACATTTTCAGATATCTTAGAATATAATTTTTTTAAATTTCTTATTTTTCATGTCTTATTCGTAGTCATTGTCCCTTTTTCATTTCTTACATTTAATAAATGCCTTATCTTTTAATCACTCTCACTATAAGATTGTACATTTTTTTCCATTTTTTAAGAACCAACACTTGGGTTTTGATTCTCTGTATTTCTATGTTTGTTCTCTATGTTATTATTATTTCCTTGCTTCCATTAATTTAGGGGATTTATTTTACCCTTTCTTTCATTTTAACCTCATTTATTTTTAAATTATCTTCTTTTCTGACATATGCTGTTAAGTATATAGTTTTTTTTTTTTTCCTGAGAACTAATTTAGTTGCATTTAGTCTTTTTTAAAGGAAGATTTTACTTGTCAGAGAGAGAGAGAAAGAGCACAAGTAGGGGCGGGGTGCAGTGGAAAAGGAAGAAACAGGCTCCCTGCCAAGCAAGAAGCCCAATACAGGATTCCAACCCAGGACCCTGGGCTCACAACCCAAGCCGAAGGCAGATGCTCAAATGACTGAGCCACCCAGGTGTCCCTGCATTTAGTCTTGATCTGTGGTATTGTTATTACAGTTTAGTTAAAAAAATTTAAATTTCCATTATCATTTATTCTTCATGGATTATTTGAAAGAGTATTTCTTAATATTTAAACATATGCAAATGTCTTCTATTTTTTCAGTTGAATTCACTCTTAGTTATCCTGTCGTCACAGAATATACTCTAAGATTTCAGTACTCCAAAATTTTCTGAGACTTGCTTTATGGCCCACAGTATCACAGTATTTTTGGTAAATATTCTATATTTTCTTTAAGTGATGTATTTTTTCCAGTTTTTTGTACAGTGATCTAAATATTTCTACTAGGTCAATGTTGTTTATGAGGTTGTTAAATATGTTTGTGTTCTTATTAATCATTCTGTCAATTCTTGAGAGTTATGTGTTAAAATATTCCAATGTAATTGTAGATCTGTCTAGTTTTCCCTATAGTTCTGTTAAATTTTGGTTTATGTGTTTTTAGTTTATTGCTAGTTATATATACATTTTGGATTGTTTGAGATTATTGGTTATTTAAATCTTTTATCATTAGATAGTGATCCTCCTTATTTCCGTAATGGTTTTTCCTTAAAGTGAAATATGTCCAGTATTAATATAGCTATACCAGGTCTCTTGTGCTTACATGATATACTTCTCTATCCTTGCATCTTCAATCTTTAAATGTCATTATGCTTTATATTTGTTTCTTATAAATAGCCAATGCTGGGTTTTCTTTTTAATCCAGTCCTATAATCCTCTTCTTATAACTAGAGCAGCTCATCCATTTACATTGATTATAACTACTGATATATTTAGGCTAAATTCACCATCTTATTTTGAGCTTTGTATTTGTCTTGCCTGTTCTATATTTTGTTTTTCTCCTCCCTTTCTTGATTTCAACTAGACTGATTATTAATCTCATTCCATTTTTTCCTTCAACTGGTTTTAAAATTATGCATTCTCTTTCTTGAGGTTGAGTTTCCCTGGACATCCCAGAAGTTACAACAAAGGGCAGCAACTTAGCATGAGAGGCTATTTTTGTTTCACCCTGACTTTGGAAGTGAGGTCTTTCAGTGTTTCAGCTTAAAAGGGATCAGAGTCCCTGACTTTGGTAGTCCCTGGGTTTGACTTCTATTGATTTAGGCCTGCAAAGCCACCAACAGTGGCTTCTGGATTATAAACCCGGTGCTCATGTCATTATATACACAGTCTATTTTAAAATAATTTGAATCAGGTAGTAGTGGTAGTTCACATGATATTGTGAATTTTTTTTCTAGGCAAAAACATTTTTTTCCTTTGTTTACTGAGATAATATTACTAGGATGTGAATTATATAGACATGGCACTTCTAAAAATTGTACTTTAGAACTATTTTAAAGAATAATGGTTAAAAATGGTGGCAGTACCACTTCCTCATATCAGGGAGATCATATGATAGTTGTCTTTCTCTGCTTGACTTATTTCGCTAAGCATGATACGCTCTAGTTCCATCCAAGATATCCCATCTTGGGATATACCCAAGATATATATATATATATATATATATATATATACCCACTATTGGATATTTACCATAAAGATACAAATGTAGTGATCCAAAGGGTCACATGCACCCGAATGTTTATAGCAGCAATGTCCACAATAGCCAAACTATGGAAAGAACCTAGATGTCCATCAACAGATGAATGGATCAAGAAGATGTGGTATATATACACAATGGAATACTATGCAGCCATCAAAAGAAATGAAATCTCGCCATTTGCGACAACATGGATGGAACTAGAGCGTATCATGCTTAGCGAAATAAGTCAAGCAGAGAAAGACAGCTATCATATGATCTCCCTGATATGAGGAAGTGGTGATGCAACATGGGGGCTTAAGTGGGTAGGAGAAGAATAAATGAAACAAGATGGGATTGGGAGGGAGACAAACCATAAGTGACTCTTAATCTCACAAAACAAACTGAGGGTTGCTGGGGGGAGGGGGTTTGGGAGAAGGGGGGTGGGATTATGGACATTGGGGAGGGTATGTGCTTTGGTGAGTGCTGTGAAGTGTGTAAACCTGGTGATTCACAGACCTGTACCCCTGGGGATAAAAATATATGTTTATAAAAAATAAAAAAATTTAAAAAAAAGATACATAAATATACAAAATGTTTTGCATATTGTAACTGCTATGTAAATGTTGCTTATTATTATGACTATCCATAAGTCAGAAATAAATTACTACTAATAACAAAAAAAATGGTGGTAGTATGGTAAAATCCATCTATGACAAAAAGAAATGAACCAATGATAAATTCATGTGTGTCAAACAAGGCTGTTTACTTACACAGTTAACTTATAGTTGGTCACTTTATGAGTTGAAAAGCAAACTAGTGGTTTGAGCCAATTTTGTTGAAAAGCAAAAGGGTTTTAATGGGAATAAGACATATGAAATTTGAATATCAGATTTTTGCCTTGATAAAACATTATGGTATATGTTGAGTAATTGAGTGAATCCACTCTGTGTGGAGTGGCCTTCTTCCAAGCACAAGAGCAAGATCACTGTTTAATCATGCTCAGTTTTCAATGTTAAAATCAGAATGTTTTTGATTACAAACAATAGTCATAGATATTATTCCAAACAGTAGCTACTGAGATTTATGTACAGATCTCTAGCAGCTATGAGTTGGAAATGTTTCTTTTGTGCTGTTTAAAATATCTCTTCTTGAAAATGTTCAGATATTATATAGCAAACCAAGCTGTTTCTCATTTCTGTTGCTATGCATAAATCTACCTAACCAGCTTCACTGCATGAGTTTGGCTTCTTAGATTGAATGAATCTTCATTGTGGCATTGCCTCAATGCTTGGATCCTAAGACTCTTGGAAACATTTTCTGATGCCAATTC